>NW_027664060.1:552500-633089 GCF_964034855.1 Anser brachyrhynchus
AAAAAGTGCTCTCAGCGGAAGCCTTTGGGTACACCTGAACTCCCTGGGGGAGCCTTTACGCAACCCCACACTCAACAGGACTCTGCGTCTTCACTCTTTCCTAACAACCCTAAACATAACCCTAACCGCAACTAGAAGCTGAACCTGAGTTAGACCCGAAAAAACACGTACGGTGCCACTTTCTGCCATCAAAAAGTGCTCTCAGCGGAAGCCTTTGGGTACACCTGAACTCCCTGGGGGAGCCTTTACGCAACCCCACACTCAACAGGACTCTGCGTCTTCACTCTTTCCTAACAACCCTAAACATAACCCTAACCGCAACAATAAGCTCAACCCGAGTTAGACCCGAAAAAACACGTACGGTGCCACTTTCTGCCATCAAAAAGTGCTCTCAGCGGAAGCCTTTGGGTACACCTGAACTCCCTGGGGGAGCCTTTACGCAACCGCACACTCAACAGGACTCTGCGTCTTCACTCTTTCCTAACAACCCTAAACATAACCCTAACCGCAACAAGAAGCTGAACCCGAGTTAGACCCGAAAAAACACGTACGGTGCCACTTTCTGCCATCAAAAAGTGCTCTCAGCGGAAGCCTTTGGGTACACCTGAACTCCCTGGGGGAGCCTTTACGCAACCCCACACTCAACAGGACTCTGCGTCTTCACTCTTTCCTAACAACCCTAAACATATGCCTAACCGGAACAAGAAGCTGAACCCGAGTTAGACCCGAAAAAACACGTACGGTGCCACTTTCTGCTATCAAAAATTGCTCTGAGCGGAAGCCTTTGGGTACACCTGAACTCCCTGGGGGAGCCTTTACGCAACCGCACACTCAACAGGACTCTGCGTCTTCACTCTTTCCTAACAACCCTAAACATAACCCTAACCGGAACAAGAAGCTGAACCCGAGTTAGACCCGAAAAAACACGTACGGTGCCACTTTCTGCCATCAAAAAGTGCTCTCAGCGGAAGCCTTTGGGTACACCTGAACTCCCTGGGGGAGCCTTTACGCAACCCCACACTCAACAGGACTCTGCGTCTTCACTCTTTCCTAACAACCCTAAACATAACCCTAACCGCAACAAGAAGCTGAACCTGAGTTAGACCCGAAAAAACACGTACGGTGCCACTTTCTGCCATCAAAAAGTGCTCTGAGCGGAAGCCTTTGGGTACACCTGAACTCCCTGGGGGAGCCTTTACGCAACCCCACACTCAACAGGACTCTGCGTCTTCACTCTTTCCTAACAACCCTAAACATAACCCTAACCGGAACAAGAAGCTCAACCCGAGTTAGACCCGAAAAAACACGTACGGTGCCACTTTCTGCCATCAAAAAGTGCTCTCAGCGGAAGCCTTTGGGTACACCTGAACTCCCTGGGGGAGCCTTTACGCAACCCCACACTCAACAGGACTCTGCGTCTTCACTCTTTCCTAACAACCCTAAACATAACCCTAACCGGAACAAGAAGCTGAACCCGAGTTAGACCCGAAAAAACACGTACGGTGCCACTTTCTGCCATCAAAAAGTGCTCTCAGCGGAAGCCTTTGGGTACACCTGAACTCCCTGGGGGAGCCTTTACGCAACCCCACACTCAACAGGACTCTGCGTCTTCACTCTTTCCTAACAACCCTAAACATAACCCTAACCGCAACAAGAAGCTCAACCCGAGTTAGACCCGAAAAAACACGTACGGTGCCACTTTCTGCCATCAAAAAGTGCTCTCAGCGGAAGCCTTTGGGTACACCTGAACTCCCTGGGGGAGCCTTTACGCAACCCCACACTCAACAGGACTCTGCGTCTTCACTCTTTCCTAACAACCCTAAACATAACCCTAACCGCAACAAGAAGCTGAACCTGAGTTAGACCCGAAAAAACACGTACGGTGCCACTTTCTGCCATCAAAAAGTGCTCTCAGCGGAAGCCTTTGGGTACACCTGAACTCCCTGGGGGAGCCTTTACGCAACCCCACACTCAACAGGACTCTGCGTCTTCACTCTTTCCTAACAACCCTAAACATAAGCCTAACTGGAACAAGAAGCTGAACCCGAGTTAGACCCGAAAAAACACGTACGGTGCCACTTTCTGCCATCAAAAAGTGCTCTCAGCGGAAGCCTTTGGGTACACCTGAACTCCCTGGGGGAGCCTTTACGCAACCCCACACTCAACAGGACTCTGCGTCTTCACTCTTTCCTAACAACCCTAAACATAACCCTAACCGGAACAAGAAGCTGAACCCGAGTTAGACCCGAAAAAACACGTACGGTGCCACTTTCTGCCATCAAAAAGTGCTCTCAGCGGAAGCCTTTGGGTACACCTGAACTCCCTGGGGGAGCCTTTACGCAACCCCACACTCAACAGGACTCTGCGTCTTCACTCTTTCCTAACAACCCTAAACATAACCCTAACCGCAACAAGAAGCTCAACCCGAGTTAGACCCGAAAAAACACGTACGGTGCCACTTTCTGCCATCAAAAAGTGCTCTCAGCGGAAGCCTTTGGGTACACCTGAACTCCCTGGGGGAGCCTTTACGCAACCCCACACTCAACAGGACTCTGCGTCTTCACTCTTTCCTAACAACCCTAAACATAACCCTAACCGCAACAAGAAGCTCAACCCGAGTTAGACCCGAAAAAACACGTACGGTGCCACTTTCTGCCATCAAAAAGTGCTCTCAGCGGAAGCCTTTGGGTACACCTGAACTCCCTGGGGGAGCCTTTACGCAACCCCACACTCAACAGGACTCTGCGTCTTCACTCTTTCCTAACAACCCTAAACATAACCCTAACCGCAACAAGAAGCTGAACCTGAGTTAGACCCGAAAAAACACGTACGGTGCCACTTTCTGCCATCAAAAAGTGCTCTCAGCGGAAGCCTTTGGGTACACCTGAACTCCCTGGGGGAGCCTTTACGCAACCCCACACTCAACAGGACTCTGCGTCTTCACTCTTTCCTAACAACCCTAAACATAAGCCTAACTGGAACAAGAAGCTGAACCCGAGTTAGACCCGAAAAAACACGTACGGTGCCACTTTCTGCCATCAAAAAGTGCTCTCAGCGGAAGCCTTTGGGTACACCTGAACTCCCTGGGGGAGCCTTTACGCAACCCCACACTCAACAGGACTCTGCGTCTTCACTCTTTCCTAACAACCCTAAACATAACCCTAACCGGAACAAGAAGCTGAACCCGAGTTAGACCCGAAAAAACACGTACGGTGCCACTTTCTGCCATCAAAAAGTGCTCTCAGCGGAAGCCTTTGGGTACACCTGAACTCCCTGGGGGAGCCTTTACGCAACCCCACACTCAACAGGACTCTGCGTCTTCACTCTTTCCTAACAACCCTAAACATAACCCTAACCGCAACAAGAAGCTCAACCCGAGTTAGACCCGAAAAAACACGTACGGTGCCACTTTCTGCCATCAAAAAGTGCTCTCAGCGGAAGCCTTTGGGTACACCTGAACTCCCTGGGGGAGCCTTTACGCAACCCCACACTCAACAGGACTCTGCGTCTTCACTCTTTCCTAACAACCCTAAACATAACCCTAACCGCAACAAGAAGCTGAACCCGAGTTAGACCCGAAAAAACACGTACGGTGCCACTTTCTGCCATCAAAAAGTGCTCTCAGCGGAAGCCTTTGGGTACACCTGAATTCCCTGGGGGAGCCTTTACGCAACCCCACACTCAACAGGACTCTGCGTCTTCACTCTTTCCTAACAACCCTAAACATAACCCTAACCGCAACAAGAAGCTGAACCCGAGTTAGACCCGAAAAAACACGTACGGTGCCACTTTCTGCCATCAAAAAGTGCTCTCAGCGGAAGCCTTTGGGTACACCTGAACTCCCTGGGGGAGCCTTTACGCAACCCCACACTCAACAGGACTCTGCGTCTTCACTCTTTCCTAACAACCCTAAACATAACCCTAACCGCAACAAGAAGCTGAACCCGAGTTAGACCCGAAAAAACACGTACGGTGCCACTTTCTGCCATCAAAAAGTGCTCTCAGCGGAAGCCTTTGGGTACACCTGAACTCCCTGGGGGAGCCTTTACGCAACCCCACACTCAACAGGACTCTGCGTCTTCACTCTTTCCTAACAACCCTAAACATAACCCTAACCGCAACAAGAAGCTCAACCCGAGTTAGACCCGAAAAAACACGTACGGTGCCACTTTCTGCCATCAAAAAGTGCTCTCAGCGGAAGCCTTTGGGTACACCTGAACTCCCTGGGGGAGCCTTTACGCAACCCCACACTCAACAGGACTCTGCGTCTTCACTCTTTCCTAACAACCCTAAACATAACCCTAACCGCAACAAGAAGCTGAACCCGAGTTAGACCCGAAAAAACACGTACGGTGCCACTTTCTGCCATCAAAAAGTGCTCTCAGCGGAAGCCTTTGGGTACACCTGAATTCCCTGGGGGAGCCTTTACGCAACCCCACACTCAACAGGACTCTGCGTCTTCACTCTTTCCTAACAACCCTAAACATAACCCTAACCGCAACAAGAAGCTGAACCCGAGTTAGACCCGAAAAAACACGTACGGTGCCACTTTCTGCCATCAAAAAGTGCTCTCAGCGGAAGCCTTTGGGTACACCTGAACTCCCTGGGGGAGCCTTTACGCAACCCCACACTCAACAGGACTCTGCGTCTTCACTCTTTCCTAACAACCCTAAACATAACCCTAACCGCAACAAGAAGCTGAACCCGAGTTAGACCCGAAAAAACACGTACGGTGCCACTTTCTGCCATCAAAAAGTGCTCTCAGCGGAAGCCTTTGGGTACACCTGAACTCCCTGGGGGAGCCTTTACGCAACCCCACACTCAACAGGACTCTGCGTCTTCACTCTTTCCTAACAACCCTAAACATAACCCTAACCGCAACAAGAAGCTGAACCCGAGTTAGACCCGAAAAAACACGTACGGTGCCACTTTCTGCCATCAAAAAGTGCTCTCAGCGGAAGCCTTTGGGTACACCTGAATTCCCTGGGGGAGCCTTTACGCAACCCCACACTCAACAGGACTCTGCGTCTTCACTCTTTCCTAACAACCCTAAACATAACCCTAACCGCAACAAGAAGCTGAACCCGAGTTAGACCCGAAAAAACACGTACGGTGCCACTTTCTGCCATCAAAAAGTGCTCTCAGTGGAAGCCTTTGGGTACACCTGAACTCCCTGGGGGAGCCTTTACGCAACCGCACACTCAACAGGACTCTGCGTCTTCACTCTTTCCTAACAACCCTAAACATAACCCTAACCGCAACAAGAAGCTGAACCCGAGTTAGACCCGAAAAAACACGTACGGTGCCACTTTCTGCCATCAAAAAGTGCTCTGAGCGGAAGCCTTTGGGTACACCTGAACTCCCTGGGGGAGCCTTTACGCAACCCCACACTCAACAGGACTCTGCGTCTTCACTCTTTCCTAACAACCCTAAACATAACCCTAACCGCAACAAGAAGCTGAACCCGAGTTAGACCCGAAAAAACACGTACGGTGCCACTTTCTGCCATCAAAAAGTGCTCTCAGCGGAAGCCTTTGGGTACACCTGAACTCCCTGGGGGAGCCTTTACGCAACCCCACACTCAACAGGACTCTGCGTCTTCACTCTTTCCTAACAACCCTAAACATAACCCTAACCGCAACAAGAAGCTGAACCCGAGTTAGACCCGAAAAAACACGTACGGTGCCACTTTCTGCCATCAAAAAGTGCTCTGAGCGGAAGCCTTTGGGTACACCTGAACTCCCTGGGGGAGCCTTTACGCAACCCCACACTCAACAGGACTCTGCGTCTTCACTCTTTCCTAACAACCCTAAACATAACCCTAACCGCAACAAGAAGCTCAACCCGAGTTAGACCCGAAAAAACACGTACGGTGCCACTTTCTGCCATCAAAAAGTGCTCTCAGCGGAAGCCTTTGGGTACACCTGAATTCCCTGGGGGAGCCTTTACGCAACCCCACACTCAACAGGACTCTGCGTCTTCACTCTTTCCTAACAACCCTAAACATAAGCCTAACCGCAACAAGAAGCTGAACCCGAGTTAGACCCGAAAAAACACGTACGGTGCCACTTTCTGCCATCAAAAAGTGCTCTCAGCGGAAGCCTTTGGGTACACCTGAACTCCCTGGGGGAGCCTTTACGCAACCCCACACTCAACAGGACTCTGCGTCTTCACTCTTTCCTAACAACCCTAAACATAACCCTAACCGCAACAAGAAGCTCAACCCGAGTTAGACCCGAAAAAACACGTACGGTGCCACTTTCTGCTATCAAAAATTGCTCTGAGCGGAAGCCTTTGGGTACACCTGAACTCCCTGGGGGAGCCTTTACGCAACCCCCACACTCAACAGGACTCTGCGTCTTCACTCTTTCCTAACAACCCTAAACATAACCCTAACCGGAACAAGAAGCTCAACCCGAGTTAGACCCGAAAAAACACGTACGGTGCCACTTTCTGCCATCAAAAAGTGCTCTCAGCGGAAGCCTTTGGGTACACTTGAACTCCCTGGGGGAGCCTTTACGCAACCCCACACTCAACAGGACTCTGCGTCTTCACTCTTTCCTAACAACCCTAAACATAACCCTAACCGCAACAAGAAGCTGAACCCGAGTTAGACCCGAAAAAACACGTACGGTGCCACTTTCTGCCATCAAAAAGTGCTCTCAGCGGAAGCCTTTGGGTACACCTGAACTCCCTGGGGGAGCCTTTACGCAACCCCACACTCAACAGGACTCTGCGTCTTCACTCTTTCCTAACAACCCTAAACATAACCCTAACCGCAACAAGAAGCTGAACCCGAGTTAGACCCGAAAAAACACGTACGGTGCCACTTTCTGCCATCAAAAAGTGCTCTCAGCGGAAGCCTTTGGGTACACCTGAACTCCCTGGGGGAGCCTTTACGCAACCCCACACTCAACAGGACTCTGCGTCTTCACTCTTTCCTAACAACCCTAAACATAACCCTAACCGCAACAAGAAGCTCAACCCGAGTTAGACCCGAAAAAACACGTACGGTGCCACTTTCTGCCATCAAAAAGTGCTCTCAGCGGAAGCCTTTGGGTACACCTGAACTCCCTGGGGGAGCCTTTACGCAACCCCACACTCAACAGGACTCTGCGTCTTCACTCTTTCCTAACAACCCTAAACATAACCCTAACCGCAACAAGAAGCTGAACCTGAGTTAGACCCGAAAAAACACGTACGGTGCCACTTTCTGCCATCAAAAAGTGCTCTCAGCGGAAGCCTTTGGGTACACCTGAACTCCCTGGGGGAGCCTTTACGCAACCCCACACTCAACAGGACTCTGCGTCTTCACTCTTTCCTAACAACCCTAAACATAACCCTAACCGCAACAAGAAGCTGAACCCGAGTTAGACCCGAAAAAACACGTACGGTGCCACTTTCTGCCATCAAAAAGTGCTCTGAGCGGAAGCCTTTGGGTACACCTGAACTCCCTGGGGGAGCCTTTACGCAACCCCACACTCAACAGGACTCTGCGTCTTCACTCTTTCCTAACAACCCTAAACATAACCCTAACCGCAACAAGAAGCTGAACCTGAGTTAGACCCGAAAAAACACGTACGGTGCCACTTTCTGCCATCAAAAAGTGCTCTCAGCGGAAGCCTTTGGGTACACCTGAACTCCCTGGGGGAGCCTTTACGCAACCCCACACTCAACAGGACTCTGCGTCTTCACTCTTTCCTAACAACCCTAAACATAACCCTAACCGCAACAAGAAGCTCAACCCGAGTTAGACCCGAAAAAACACGTACGGTGCCACTTTCTGCCATCAAAAAGTGCTCTCAGCGGAAGCCTTTGGGTACACCTGAACTCCCTGGGGGAGCCTTTACGCAACCGCACACTCAACAGGACTCTGCGTCTTCACTCTTTCCTAACAACCCTAAACATAACCCTAACCGCAACAAGAAGCTGAACCCGAGTTAGACCCGAAAAAACACGTACGGTGCCACTTTCTGCCATCAAAAAGTGCTCTCAGCGGAAGCCTTTGGGTACACCTGAACTCCCTGGGGGAGCCTTTACGCAACCCCACACTCAACAGGACTCTGCGTCTTCACTCTTTCCTAACAACCCTAAACATATGCCTAACCGGAACAAGAAGCTGAACCCGAGTTAGACCCGAAAAAACACGTACGGTGCCACTTTCTGCCATCAAAAAGTGCTCTCAGCGGAAGCCTTTGGGTACACCTGAACTCCCTGGGGGAGCCTTTACGCAACCCCACACTCAACAGGACTCTGCGTCTTCACTCTTTCCTAACAACCCTAAACATAACCCTAACCGGAACAAGAAGCTGAACCTGAGTTAGACCCGAAAAAACACGTACGGTGCCACTTTCTGCCATCAAAAAGTGCTCTGAGCGGAAGCCTTTGGGTACACCTGAACTCCCTGGGGGAGCCTCTACGCAACCCCACACTCAACAGGACTCTGCGTCTTCACTCTTTCCTAACAACCCTAAACATAACCCTAACCGGAACAAGAAGCTCAACCCGAGTTAGACCCGAAAAAACACGTACGGTGCCACTTTCTGCCATCAAAAAGTGCTCTCAGCGGAAGCCTTTGGGTACACCTGAACTCCCTGGGGGAGCCTTTACGCAACCCCACACTCAACAGGACTCTGCGTCTTCACTCTTTCCTAACAACCCTAAACATAACCCTAACCGGAACAAGAAGCTGAACCCGAGTTAGACCCGAAAAAACACGTACGGTGCCACTTTCTGCCATCAAAAAGTGCTCTCAGCGGAAGCCTTTGGGTACACCTGAACTCCCTGGGGGAGCCTTTACGCAACCCCACACTCAACAGGACTCTGCGTCTTCACTCTTTCCTAACAACCCTAAACATAACCCTAACCGCAACAAGAAGCTCAACCCGAGTTAGACCCGAAAAAACACGTACGGTGCCACTTTCTGCCATCAAAAAGTGCTCTCAGCGGAAGCCTTTGGGTACACCTGAACTCCCTGGGGGAGCCTTTACGCAACCCCACACTCAACAGGACTCTGCGTCTTCACTCTTTCCTAACAACCCTAAACATAACCCTAACCGCAACAAGAAGCTGAACCTGAGTTAGACCCGAAAAAACACGTACGGTGCCACTTTCTGCCATCAAAAAGTGCTCTCAGCGGAAGCCTTTGGGTACACCTGAACTCCCTGGGGGAGCCTTTACGCAACCCCACACTCAACAGGACTCTGCGTCTTCACTCTTTCCTAACAACCCTAAACATAAGCCTAACTGGAACAAGAAGCTGAACCCGAGTTAGACCCGAAAAAACACGTACGGTGCCACTTTCTGCCATCAAAAAGTGCTCTCAGCGGAAGCCTTTGGGTACACCTGAACTCCCTGGGGGAGCCTTTACGCAACCCCACACTCAACAGGACTCTGCGTCTTCACTCTTTCCTAACAACCCTAAACATAACCCTAACCGGAACAAGAAGCTGAACCCGAGTTAGACCCGAAAAAACACGTACGGTGCCACTTTCTGCCATCAAAAAGTGCTCTCAGCGGAAGCCTTTGGGTACACCTGAACTCCCTGGGGGAGCCTTTACGCAACCCCACACTCAACAGGACTCTGCGTCTTCACTCTTTCCTAACAACCCTAAACATAACCCTAACCGCAACAAGAAGCTGAACCCGAGTTAGACCCGAAAAAACACGTACGGTGCCACTTTCTGCCATCAAAAAGTGCTCTCAGCGGAAGCCTTTGGGTACACCTGAACTCCCTGGGGGAGCCTTTACGCAACCCCACACTCAACAGGACTCTGCGTCTTCACTCTTTCCTAACAACCCTAAACATAACCCTAACCGCAACAAGAAGCTCAACCCGAGTTAGACCCGAAAAAACACGTACGGTGCCACTTTCTGCCATCAAAAAGTGCTCTCAGCGGAAGCCTTTGGGTACACCTGAACTCCCTGGGGGAGCCTTTACGCAACCCCACACTCAACAGGACTCTGCGTCTTCACTCTTTCCTAACAACCCTAAACATAACCCTAACCGCAACAAGAAGCTGAACCTGAGTTAGACCCGAAAAAACACGTACGGTGCCACTTTCTGCCATCAAAAAGTGCTCTCAGCGGAAGCCTTTGGGTACACCTGAACTCCCTGGGGGAGCCTTTACGCAACCCCACACTCAACAGGACTCTGCGTCTTCACTCTTTCCTAACAACCCTAAACATAAGCCTAACTGGAACAAGAAGCTGAACCCGAGTTAGACCCGAAAAAACACGTACGGTGCCACTTTCTGCCATCAAAAAGTGCTCTCAGCGGAAGCCTTTGGGTACACCTGAACTCCCTGGGGGAGCCTTTACGCAACCCCACACTCAACAGGACTCTGCGTCTTCACTCTTTCCTAACAACCCTAAACATAACCCTAACCGGAACAAGAAGCTGAACCCGAGTTAGACCCGAAAAAACACGTACGGTGCCACTTTCTGCCATCAAAAAGTGCTCTCAGCGGAAGCCTTTGGGTACACCTGAACTCCCTGGGGGAGCCTTTACGCAACCCCACACTCAACAGGACTCTGCGTCTTCACTCTTTCCTAACAACCCTAAACATAACCCTAACCGCAACAAGAAGCTCAACCCGAGTTAGACCCGAAAAAACACGTACGGTGCCACTTTCTGCCATCAAAAAGTGCTCTCAGCGGAAGCCTTTGGGTACACCTGAACTCCCTGGGGGAGCCTTTACGCAACCCCACACTCAACAGGACTCTGCGTCTTCACTCTTTCCTAACAACCCTAAACATAACCCTAACCGCAACAAGAAGCTCAACCCGAGTTAGACCCGAAAAAACACGTACGGTGCCACTTTCTGCCATCAAAAAGTGCTCTCAGCGGAAGCCTTTGGGTACACCTGAATTCCCTGGGGGAGCCTTTACGCAACCCCACACTCAACAGGACTCTGCGTCTTCACTCTTTCCTAACAACCCTAAACATAACCCTAACCGCAACAAGAAGCTGAACCCGAGTTAGACCCGAAAAAACACGTACGGTGCCACTTTCTGCCATCAAAAAGTGCTCTCAGCGGAAGCCTTTGGGTACACCTGAACTCCCTGGGGGAGCCTTTACGCAACCCCACACTCAACAGGACTCTGCGTCTTCACTCTTTCCTAACAACCCTAAACATAACCCTAACCGCAACAAGAAGCTGAACCCGAGTTAGACCCGAAAAAACACGTACGGTGCCACTTTCTGCCATCAAAAAGTGCTCTCAGCGGAAGCCTTTGGGTACACCTGAACTCCCTGGGGGAGCCTTTACGCAACCCCACACTCAACAGGACTCTGCGTCTTCACTCTTTCCTAACAACCCTAAACATAACCCTAACCGCAACAAGAAGCTCAACCCGAGTTAGACCCGAAAAAACACGTACGGTGCCACTTTCTGCCATCAAAAAGTGCTCTCAGCGGAAGCCTTTGGGTACACCTGAATTCCCTGGGGGAGCCTTTACGCAACCCCACACTCAACAGGACTCTGCGTCTTCACTCTTTCCTAACAACCCTAAACATAACCCTAACCGCAACAAGAAGCTGAACCCGAGTTAGACCCGAAAAAACACGTACGGTGCCACTTTCTGCCATCAAAAAGTGCTCTCAGTGGAAGCCTTTGGGTACACCTGAACTCCCTGGGGGAGCCTTTACGCAACCGCACACTCAACAGGACTCTGCGTCTTCACTCTTTCCTAACAACCCTAAACATAACCCTAACCGCAACAAGAAGCTGAACCCGAGTTAGACCCGAAAAAACACGTACGGTGCCACTTTCTGCCATCAAAAAGTGCTCTGAGCGGAAGACTTTGGGTACACCTGAACTCCCTGGGGGAGCCTTTACGCAACCCCACACTCAACAGGACTCTGCGTCTTCACTCTTTCCTAACAACCCTAAACATAACCCTAACCGCAACAAGAAGCTGAACCCGAGTTAGACCCGAAAAAACACGTACGGTGCCACTTTCTGCCATCAAAAAGTGCTCTCAGCGGAAGCCTTTGGGTACACCTGAACTCCCTGGGGGAGCCTTTACGCAACCCCACACTCAACAGGACTCTGCGTCTTCACTCTTTCCTAACAACCCTAAACATAACCCTAACCGCAACAAGAAGCTGAACCCGAGTTAGACCCGAAAAAACACGTACGGTGCCACTTTCTGCCATCAAAAAGTGCTCTCAGCGGAAGCCTTTGGGTACACCTGAACTCCCTGGGGGAGCCTTTACGCAACCCCACACTCAACAGGACTCTGCGTCTTCACTCTTTCCTAACAACCCTAAACATAACCCTAACCGCAACAAGAAGCTGAACCCGAGTTAGACCCGAAAAAACACGTACGGTGCCACTTTCTGCCATCAAAAAGTGCTCTGAGCGGAAGCCTTTGGGTACACCTGAACTCCCTGGGGGAGCCTTTACGCAACCCCACACTCAACAGGACTCTGCGTCTTCACTCTTTCCTAACAACCCTAAACATAACCCTAACCGCAACAAGAAGCTCAACCCGAGTTAGACCCGAAAAAACACGTACGGTGCCACTTTCTGCCATCAAAAAGTGCTCTCAGCGGAAGCCTTTGGGTACACCTGAACTCCCTGGGGGAGCCTTTACGCAACCGCACACTCAACAGGACTCTGCGTCTTCACTCTTTCCTAACAACCCTAAACATAACCCTAACCGCAACAAGAAGCTGAACCCGAGTTAGACCCGAAAAAACACGTACGGTGCCACTTTCTGCCATCAAAAAGTGCTCTGAGCGGAAGCCTTTGGGTACACCTGAACTCCCTGGGGGAGCCTTTACGCAACCCCACACTCAACAGGACTCTGCGTCTTCACTCTTTCCTAACAACCCTAAACATAACCCTAACCGCAACAAGAAGCTCAACCCGAGTTAGACCCGAAAAAACACGTACGGTGCCACTTTCTGCCATCAAAAAGTGCTCTCAGCGGAAGCCTTTGGGTACACCTGAATTCCCTGGGGGAGCCTTTACGCAACCCCACACTCAACAGGACTCTGCGTCTTCACTCTTTCCTAACAACCCTAAACATAAGCCTAACCGCAACAAGAAGCTGAACCCGAGTTAGACCCGAAAAAACACGTACGGTGCCACTTTCTGCCATCAAAAAGTGCTCTCAGCGGAAGCCTTTGGGTACACCTGAACTCCCTGGGGGAGCCTTTACGCAACCCCACACTCAACAGGACTCTGCGTCTTCACTCTTTCCTAACAACCCTAAACATAACCCTAACCGCAACAAGAAGCTCAACCCGAGTTAGACCCGAAAAAACACGTACGGTGCCACTTTCTGCCATCAAAAAGTGCTCTCAGCGGAAGCCTTTGGGTACACCTGAACTCCCTGGGGGAGCCTTTACGCAACCCCACACTCAACAGGACTCTGCGTCTTCACTCTTTCCTAACAACCCTAAACATAACCCTAACCGCAACAAGAAGCTGAACCCGAGTTAGACCCGAAAAAACACGTACGGTGCCACTTTCTGCCATCAAAAAGTGCTCTCAGCGGAAGCCTTTGGGTACACCTGAACTCCCTGGGGGAGCCTTTACGCAACTCCACACTCAACAGGACTCTGCGTCTTCACTCTTTCCTAACAACCCTAAACATAACCCTAACCGCAACAAGAAGCTGAACCCGAGTTAGACCCGAAAAAACACGTACGGTGCCACTTTCTGCCATCAAAAAGTGCTCTCAGCGGAAGCCTTTGGGTACACCTGAACTCCCTGGGGGAGCCTTTACGCAACCCCACACTCAACAGGACTCTGCGTCTTCACTCTTTCCTAACAACCCTAAACATAACCCTAACCGCAACAAGAAGCTCAACCCGAGTTAGACCCGAAAAAACACGTACGGTGCCGCTTTCTGCCATCAAAAAGTGCTCTCAGCGGAAGCCTTTGGGTACACCTGAATTCCCTGGGGGAGCCTTTACGCAACCCCACACTCAACAGGACTCTGCGTCTTCACTCTTTCCTAACAACCCTAAACATAAGCCTAACCGCAACAAGAAGCTGAACCCGAGTTAGACCCGAAAAAACACGTACGGTGCCACTTTCTGCCATCAAAAAGTGCTCTCAGCGGAAGCCTTTGGGTACACCTGAACTCCCTGGGGGAGCCTTTACGCAACCCCACACTCAACAGGACTCTGCGTCTTCACTCTTTCCTAACAACCCTAAACATAACCCTAACCGCAACAAGAAGCTGAACCCGAGTTAGACCCGAAAAAACACGTACGGTGCCACTTTCTGCCATCAAAAAGTGCTCTCAGCGGAAGCCTTTGGGTACACCTGAACTCCCTGGGGGAGCCTTTACGCAACCCCACACTCAACAGGACTCTGCGTCTTCACTCTTTCCTAACAACCCTAAACATAACCCTAACCGCAACAAGAAGCTGAACCCGAGTTAGACCCGAAAAAACATGTACGGTGCCACTTTCTGCCATCCAAAAGTGCTCTCAGCGGAAGCCTTTGGGTACACCTGAACTCCCTGGGGGAGCCTTTACGCAACCCCACACTCAACAGGACTCTGCGTCTTCACTCTTTCCTAACAATCCTAAACATAAGCCTAACCGGAACAAGAAGCTGAACCCGAGTTAGACCCGAAAAAACACGTACGGTGCCACTTTCTGCCATCAAAAAGTGCTCTCAGCGGAAGCCTTTGGGTACACCTGAACTCCCTGGGGGAGCCTTTACGCAACCACACACTCAACAGGACTCTGCGTCTTCACTCTTTCCTAACAACCCTAAACATAACCCTAACCGCAACAAGAAGCTGAACCCGAGTTAGACCCGAAAAAACACGTACGGTGCCACTTTCTGCCATCAAAAAGTGCTCTCAGCGGAAGCCTTTGGGTACACCTGAACTCCCTGGGGGAGCCTTTACGCAACCCCACACTCAACAGGACTCTGCGTCTTCACTCTTTCCTAACAACCCTAAACATAACCCTAACCGCAACAAGAAGCTCAACCCGAGTTAGACCCGAAAAAACACGTACGGTGCCACTTTCTGCCATCAAAAAGTGCTCTCAGCGGAAGCCTTTGGGTACACCTGAACTCCCTGGGGGAGCCTTTACGCAACCCCACACTCAACAGGACTCTGCGTCTTCACTCTTTCCTAACAACCCTAAACATAACCCTAACCGCAACAAGAAGCTCAACCCGAGTTAGACCCGAAAAAACACGTACGGTGCCACTTTCTGCCATCAAAAAGTGCTCTCAGCGGAAGCCTTTGGGTACACCTGAACTCCCTGGGGGAGCCTTTACGCAACCCCACACTCAACAGGACTCTGCGTCTTCACTCTTTCCTAACAACCCTAAACATAAGCCTAACCGGAACAAGAAGCTGAACCCGAGTTAGACCCGAAAAAACACGTACGGTGCCACTTTCTGCCATCAAAAAGTGCTCTCAGCGGAAGCCTTTGGGTACACCTGAACTCCCTGGGGGAGCCTTTACGCAACCCCACACTCAACAGGACTCTGCGTCTTCACTCTTTCCTAACAACCCTAAACATAACCCGAACCGCAACAAGAAGCTGAACCCGAGTTAGACCCGAAAAAACACGTACGGTGCCACTTTCTGCCATCAAAAAGTGCTCTCAGCAGAAGCCTTTGGGTACACCTGAACTCCCTGGGGGAGCCTTTACGCAACCCCACACTCAACAGGACTCTGCGTCTTCACTCTTTCCTAACAACCCTAAACATAACCCTAACCGCAACAAGAAGCTCAACCCGAGTTAGACCCGAAAAAACACGTACGGTGCCACTTTCTGCCATCAAAAAGTGCTCTCAGCGGAAGCCTTTGGGTACACCTGAACTCCCTGGGGGAGCCTTTACGCAACCCCACACTCAACAGGACTCTGCGTCTTCACTCTTTCCTAACAACCCTAAACATAACCCTAACCGCAACAAGAAGCTGAACCCGAGTTAGACCCGAAAAAACACATACGGTGCCACTTTCTGCCATCAAAAAGTGCTCTCAGCGGAAGCCTTTGGGTACACCTGAACTCCCTGGGGGAGCCTTTACGCAACCCCACACTCAACAGGACTCTGCGTCTTCACTCTTTCCTAACAACCCTAAACATAACCCTAACCGCAACAAGAAGCTGAACCTGAGTTAGACCCGAAAAAACACGTACGGTGCCACTTTCTGCCATCAAAAAGTGCTCTCAGCGGAAGCCTTTGGGTACACCTGAACTCCCTGGGGGAGCCTTTACGCAACCCCACACTCAACAGGACTCTGCGTCTTCACTCTTTCCTAACAACCCTAAACATAACCCTAACCGCAACAAGAAGCTGAACCCGAGTTAGACCCGAAAAAACACGTACGGTGCCACTTTCTGCCATCAAAAAGTGCTCTCAGCGGAAGCCTTTGGGTACACCTGAACTCCCTGGGGGAGCCTTTACGCAACCCCACACTCAACAGGACTCTGCGTCTTCACTCTTTCCTAACAACCCTAAACATAAGCCTAACCGCAACAAGAAGCTGAACCCGAGTTAGACCCGAAAAAACACGTACGGTGCCACTTTCTGCCATCAAAAAGTGCTCTCAGCGGAAGCCTTTGGGTACACCTGAACTCCCTGGGGGAGCCTTTACGCAACCCCACACTCAACAGGACTCTGCGTCTTCACTCTTTCCTAACAACCCTAAACATAACCCTAACCGCAACAAGAAGCTGAACCCGAGTTAGACCCGAAAAAACACGTACGGTGCCACTTTCTGCCATCAAAAAGTGCTCTCAGCGGAAGCCTTTGGGTACACCTGAACTCCCTGGGGGAGCCTTTACGCAACCCCACACTCAACAGGACTCTGTGTCTTCACTCTTTCCTAACAACCCTAAACATAACCCTAACCGCAACAAGAAGCTGAACCCGAGTTAGACCCGAAAAAACACGTACGGTGCCACTTTCTGCCATCAAAAAGTGCTCTCAGCGGAAGCCTTTGGGTACACCTGAACTCCCTGGGGGAGCCTTTACGCAACCCCACACTCAACAGGACTCTGCGTCTTCACTCTTTCCTAACAACCCTAAACATAACCCTAACCGGAACAAGAAGCTGAACCCGAGTTAGACCCGAAAAAACACGTACGGTGCCACTTTCTGCCATCAAAAAGTGCTCTCAGCGGAAGCCTTTGGGTACACCTGAACTCCCTGGGGGAGCCTTTACGCAACCCCACACTCAACAGGACTCTGCGTCTTCACTCTTTCCTAACAACCCTAAACATAACCCTAACCGCAACAAGAAGCTGAACCCGAGTTAGACCCGAAAAAACACGTACGGTGCCACTTTCTGCCATCAAAAAGTGCTCTCAGCGGAAGCCTTTGGGTACACCTGAACTCCCTGGGGGAGCCTTTACGCAACCCCACACTCAACAGGACTCTGCGTCTTCACTCTTTCCTAACAACCCTAAACATAACCCTAACCGCAACAAGAAGCTGAACCCGAGTTAGACCCGAAAAAACACGTACGGTGCCACTTTCTGCCATCAAAAAGTGCTCTCAGCGGAAGCCTTTGGGTACACCTGAACTCCCTGGGGGAGCCTTTACGCAACCCCACACTCAACAGGACTCTGCGTCTTCACTCTTTCCTAACAACCCTAAACATAAGCCTAACCGGAACAAGAAGCTGAACCCGAGTTAGACCCGAAAAAACACGTACGGTGCCACTTTCTGCCATCAAAAAGTGCTCTCAGCGGAAGCCTTTGGGTACACCTGAACTCCCTGGGGGAGCCTTTACGCAACCCCACACTCAACAGGACTCTGCGTCTTCACTCTTTCCTAACAACCCTAAACATAACCCGAACCGCAACAAGAAGCTGAACCCGAGTTAGACCCGAAAAAACACGTACGGTGCCACTTTCTGCCATCAAAAAGTGCTCTCAGCAGAAGCCTTTGGGTACACCTGAACTCCCTGGGGGAGCCTTTACGCAACCCCACACTCAACAGGACTCTGCGTCTTCACTCTTTCCTAACAACCCTAAACATAACCCTAACCGCAACAAGAAGCTGAACCCGAGTTAGACCCGAAAAAACACGTACGGTGCCACTTTCTGCCATCAAAAAGTGCTCTCAGCGGAAGCCTTTGGGTACACCTGAACTCCCTGGGGGAGCCTTTACGCAACCCCACACTCAACAGGACTCTGCGTCTTCACTCTTTCCTAACAACCCTAAACATAACCCTAACCGCAACAAGAAGCTGAACCCGAGTTAGACCCGAAAAAACACGTACGGTGCCACTTTCTGCCATCAAAAAGTGCTCTCAGCGGAAGCCTTTGGGTACACCTGAACTCCCTGGGGGAGCCTTTACGCAACCCCACACTCAACAGGACTCTGCGTCTTCACTCTTTCCTAACAACCCTAAACATAACCCTAACCGCAACAAGAAGCTGAACCCGAGTTAGACCCGAAAAAACACGTACGGTGCCACTTTCTGCCATCAAAAAGTGCTCTCAGCGGAAGCCTTTGGGTACACCTGAACTCCCTGGGGGAGCCTTTACGCAACCCCACACTCAACAGGACTCTGCGTCTTCACTCTTTCCTAACAACCCTAAACATAACCCTAACCGCAACAAGAAGCTCAACCCGAGTTAGACCCGAAAAAAAACGTACGGTGCCACTTTCTGCCATCAAAAAGTGCTCTCAGCGGAAGCCTTTGGGTACACCTGAACTCCCTGGGGGAGCCTTTACGCAACCCCACACTCAACAGGACTCTGCGTCTTCACTCTTTCCTAACAACCCTAAACATAACCCTAACCGCAACAAGAAGCTGAACCCGAGTTAGACCCGAAAAAACACGTACGGTGCCACTTTCTGCCATCAAAAAGTGCTCTCAGCGGAAGCCTTTGGGTACACCTGAACTCCCTGGGGGAGCCTTTACGCAACCCCACACTCAACAGGACTCTGCGTCTTCACTCTTTCCTAACAACCCTAAACATAACCCTAACCGCAACAAGAAGCTGAACCCGAGTTAGACCCGAAAAAACACGTACGGTGCCACTTTCTGCCATCAAAAAGTGCTCTCAGCGGAAGCCTTTGGGTACACCTGAACTCCCTGGGGGAGCCTTTACGCAACCCCACACTCAACAGGACTCTGCGTCTTCACTCTTTCCTAACAACCCTAAACATAACCCTAACCGGAACAAGAAGCTGAACCCGAGTTAGACCCGAAAAAACACGTACGGTGCCACTTTCTGCCATCAAAAAGTGCTCTCAGCGGAAGCCTTTGGGTACACCTGAACTCCCTGGGGGAGCCTTTACGCAACCCCACACTCAACAGGACTCTGCGTCTTCACTCTTTCCTAACAACCCTAAACATAACCCTAACCGCAACAAGAAGCTGAACCCGAGTTAGACCCGAAAAAACACGTACGGTGCCACTTTCTGCCATCAAAAAGTGCTCTCAGCGGAAGCCTTTGGGTACACCTGAACTCCCTGGGGGAGCCTTTACGCAACCCCACACTCAACAGGACTCTGCGTCTTCACTCTTTCCTAACAACCCTAAACATAACCCTAACCGCAACAAGAAGCTGAACCCGAGTTAGACCCGAAAAAACACGTACGGTGCCACTTTCTGCCATCAAAAAGTGCTCTCAGCGGAAGCCTTTGGGTACACCTGAACTCCCTGGGGGAGCCTTTACGCAACCCCACACTCAACAGGACTCTGCGTCTTCACTCTTTCCTAACAACCCTAAACATAACCCTAACCGCAACAAGAAGCTCAACCCGAGTTAGACCCGAAAAAACACGTACGGTGCCACTTTCTGCCATCAAAAAGTGCTCTCAGCGGAAGCCTTTGGGTACACCTGAACTCCCTGGGGGAGCCTTTACGCAACCCCACACTCAACAGGACTCTGCGTCTTCACTCTTTCCTAACAACCCTAAACATAACCCTAACCGCAACAAGAAGCTCAACCTGAGTTAGACCCGAAAAAACACGTACGGTGCCACTTTCTGCCATCAAAAAGTGCTCTCAGCGGAAGCCTTTGGGTACACCTGAACTCCCTGGGGGAGCCTTTACGCAACCCCACACTCAACAGGACTCTGCGTCTTCACTCTTTCCTAACAACCCTAAACATAACCCTAACCGCAACAAGAAGCTGAACCTGAGTTAGACCCGAAAAAACACGTACGGTGCCACTTTCTGCCATCAAAAAGTGCTCTCAGCGGAAGCCTTTGGGTACACCTGAACTCCCTGGGGGAGCCTTTACGCAACCCCACACTCAACAGGACTCTGCATCTTCACTCTTTCCTAACAACCCTAAACATAACCCTAACCGCAACAAGAAGCTGAACCCGAGTTAGACCCGAAAAAACACGTACGGTGCCACTTTCTGCCATCAAAAAGTGCTCTCAGCGGAAGCCTTTGGGTACACCTGAACTCCCTGGGGGAGCCTTTACGCAACCCCACACTCAACAGGACTCTGCGTCTTCACTCTTTCCTAACAACCCTAAACATAACCCTAACCGCAACAAGAAGCTGAACCTGAGTTAGACCCGAAAAAACACGTACGGTGCCACTTTCTGCCATCAAAAAGTGCTCTCAGCGGAAGCCTTTGGGTACACCTGAACTCCCTGGGGGAGCCTTTACGCAACCCCACACTCAACAGGACTCTGCGTCTTCACTCTTTCCTAACAACCCTAAACATAACCCTAACCGCAACAAGAAGCTCAACCCGAGTTAGACCCGAAAAAAAACGTACGGTGCCACTTTCTGCCATCAAAAAGTGCTCTGAGCGGAAGCCTTTGGGTACACCTGAACTCCCTGGGGGAGCCTTTACGCAACCCCACACTCAACAGGACTCTGCGTCTTCACTCTTTCCTAACAACCCTAAACATAACCCTAACCGGAACAAGAAGCTGAACCCGAGTTAGACTCGAAAAAACACGTACGGTGCCACTTTCTGCCATCAAAAAGTGCTCTCAGCGGAAGCCTTTGGGTACACCTGAATTCCCTGGGGGAGCCTTTACGCAACCCCACACTCAACAGGACTCTGCGTCTTCACTCTTTCCTAACAACCCTAAACATAACCCTAACCGCAACAAGAAGCTGAACCCGAGTTAGACCCGAAAAAACACGTACGGTGCCACTTTCTGCCATCAAAAAGTGCTCTCAGCGGAAGCCTTTGGGTACACCTGAACTCCCTGGGGGAGCCTTTACGCAACCCCACACTCAACAGGACTCTGCGTCTTCACTCTTTCCTAACAACCCTAAGCATAACCCTAACCGCAACAAGAAGCTGAACCCGAGTTAGACCCGAAAAAACACGTACGGTGCCACTTTCTGCCATCAAAAAGTGCTCTCAGCGGAAGCCTTTGGGTACACCTGAACTCCCTGGGGGAGCCTTTACGCAACCCCACACTCAACAGGACTCTGCGTCTTCACTCTTTCCTAACAACCCTAAACATAACCCTAACCGCAACAAGAAGCTGAACCCGAGTTAGACCCGAAAAAACACGTACGGTGCCACTTTCTGCCATCAAAAAGTGCTCTCAGCGGAAGCCTTTGGGTACACCTAAACTCCCTGGGGGAGCCTTTACGCAACCCCACACTCAACAGGACTCTGCGTCTTCACTCTTTCCTAACAACCCTAAACATAACCCTAACCGCAACAAGAAGCTCAACCCGAGTTAGACCCGAAAAAACACGTACGGTGCCACTTTCTGCCATCCAAAAGTGCTCTCAGCGGAAGCCTTTGGGTACACCTGAACTCCCTGGGGGAGCCTTTACGCAACCCCACACTCAACAGGACTCTGCGTCTTCACTCTTTCCTAACAACCCTAAACATAACCCTAACCGCAACAAGAAGCTGAACCCGAGTTAGACCCGAAAAAACACGTACGGTGCCACTTTCTGCCATCAAAAAGTGCTCTCAGCGGAAGCCTTTGGGTACACCTGAACTCCCTGGGGGAGCCTTTACGCAACCCCACACTCAACAGGACTCTGCGTCTTCACTCTTTCCTAACAACCCTAAACATAACCCTAACCGCAACAAGAAGCTGAACCCGAGTTAGACCCGAAAAAACACGTACGGTGCCACTTTCTGCCATCAAAAAGTGCTCTCAGCGGAAGCCTTTGGGTACACCTGAACTCCCTGGGGGAGCCTTTACGCAACCCCACACTCAACAGGACTCTGCGTCTTCACTCTTTCCTAACAACCCTAAACATAACCCGAACCGCAACAAGAAGCTGAACCCGAGTTAGACCCGAAAAAACACGTACGGTGCCACTTTCTGCCATCAAAAAGTGCTCTCAGCGGAAGCCTTTGGGTACACCTGAACTCCCTGGGGGAGCCTTTACGCAACCCCACACTCAACAGGACTCTGCGTCTTCACTCTTTCCTAACAACCCTAAACATAACCCTAACTTAACAAGAAGCTGAACCCGAGTTAGACCCGAAAAAACACGTACGGTGCCACTTTCTGCCATCAAAAAGTGCTCTGAGCGGAAGCCTTTGGGTACACCTGAATTCCCTGGGGGAGCCTTTACGCAACCCCACACTCAACAGGACTCTGCGTCTTCACTCTTTCCTAACAACCCTAAACATAACCCTAACCGCAACAAGAAGCTGAACCCGAGTTAGACCCGAAAAAACACGTACGGTGCCACTTTCTGCCATCAAAAAGTGCTCTCAGCGGAAGCCTTTGGGTACACCTGAACTCCCTGGGGGAGCCTTTACGCAACCCCACACTCAACAGGACTCTGCGTCTTCACTCTTTCCTAACAACCCTAAACATAACCCTAACCGCAACAAGAAGCTCAACCCGAGTTAGACCCGAAAAAACACGTACGGTGCCACTTTCTGCCATCAAAAAGTGCTCTCAGCGGAAGCCTTTGGGTACACCTGAACTCCCTGGGGGAGCCTTTACGCAACCCCACACTCAACAGGACTCTGCGTCTTCACTCTTTCCTAACAACCCTAAACATAACCCTAACCGCAACAAGAAGCTGAACCTGAGTTAGACCCGAAAAAACACGTACGGTGCCACTTTCTGCCATCCAAAAGTGCTCTCAGCGGAAGCCTTTGGGTACACCTGAACTCCCTGGGGGAGCCTTTACGCAACCCCACACTCAACAGGACTCTGCGTCTTCACTCTTTCCTAACAACCCTAAACATAACCCTAACCGCAACAAGAAGCTCAACCCGAGTTAGACCCGAAAAAACACGTACGGTGCCACTTTCTGCCATCAAAAAGTGCTCTCAGCGGAAGCCTTTGGGTACACCTGAACTCCCTGGGGGAGCCTTTACGCAACCCCACACTCAACAGGACTCTGCGTCTTCACTCTTTCCTAACAACCCTAAACATAACCCTAACCGGAACAAGAAGCTCAACCCGAGTTAGACCCGAAAAAACACGTACGGTGCCACTTTCTGCCTTCAAAATTGCTCTCAGCGGAAGCCTTTGGGTACACCTGAATTCCCTGGGGGAGCCTTTACGCAACCCCACACTCAACAGGACTCTGCGTCTTCACTCTTTCCTAACAACCCTAAACATAACCCTAACCGCAACAAGAAGCTGAACCCGAGTTAGACCCGAAAAAACACGTACGGTGCCACTTTCTGCCATCAAAAAGTGCTCTCAGCGGAAGCCTTTGGGTACACCTGAACTCCCTGGGGGAGCCTTTACGCAACCCCACACTCAACAGGACTCTGCGTCTTCACTCTTTCCTAACAACCCTAAACATAACCCTAACCGCAACAAGAAGCTGAACCCGAGTTAGACCCGAAAAAACACGTACGGTGCCACTTTCTGCCATCAAAAAGTGCTCTCAGCGGAAGCCTTTGGGTACACCTGAACTCCCTGGGGGAGCCTTTACGCAACCCCACACTCAACAGGACTCTGCGTCTTCACTCTTTCCTAACAACCCTAAACATAACCCTAACCGCAACAAGAAGCTCAACCCGAGTTAGACCCGAAAAAACACGTACGGTGCCACTTTCTGCCATCAAAAAGTGCTCTCAGCGGAAGCCTTTGGGTACACCTGAACTCCCTGGGGGAGCCTTTACGCAACCGCACACTCAACAGGACTCTGCGTCTTCACTCTTTCCTAACAACCCTATACATAAGCCTAACTGGAACAAGAAGCTGAACCCGAGTTAGACCCGAAAAAACACGTACGGTGCCACTTTCTGCCATCAAAAAGTGCTCTCAGCGGAAGCCTTTGGGTACACCTGAACTCCCTGGGGGAGCCTTTACGCAACCCCACACTCAACAGGACTCTGCGTCTTCACTCTTTCCTAACAACCCTAAACATAACCCTAACCGCAACAAGAAGCTGAACCCGAGTTAGACCCGAAAAAACACGTACGGTGCCACTTTCTGCCATCAAAAAGTGCTCTGAGCGGAAGCCTTTGGGTACACCTGAACTCCCTGGGGGAGCCTTTACGCAACCCCACACTCAACAGGACTCTGCGTCTTCACTCTTTCCTAACAACCCTAAACATAACCCTAACCGCAACAAGAAGCTCAACCCGAGTTAGACCCGAAAAAACACGTACGGTGCCACTTTCTGCCATCAAAAAGTGCTCTCAGCGGAAGCCTTTGGGTACACCTGAACTCCCTGGGGGAGCCTTTACGCAACCCCACACTCAACAGGACTCTGCGTCTTCACTCTTTCCTAACAACCCTAAACATAACCCTAACCGCAACAAGAAGCTGAACCCGAGTTAGACCCGAAAAAACACGTACGGTTCCACTTTCTGCCATCAAAAAGTGCTCTCAGCGGAAGCCTTTGGGTACGCCTGAACTCCCTGGGGGAGCCTTTACGCAACCCCACACTCAACAGGACTCTGCGTCTTCACTCTTTCCTAACAACCCTAAACATAACCCTAACCGGAACAAGAAGCTGAACCCGAGTTAGACCCGAAAAAACACGTACGGTGCCACTTTCTGCCATCAAAAAGTGCTCTGAGCGGAAGCCTTTGGGTACACCTGAACTCCCTGGGGGAGCCTTTACGCAACCCCACACTCAACAGGACTCTGCGTCTTCACTCTTTCCTAACAACCCTAAACATAACCCTAACCGCAACAAGAAGCTGAACCCGAGTTAGACCCGAAAAAACACGTACGGTGCCACTTTCTGCCATCCAAAAGTGCTCTCAGCGGAAGCCTTTGGGTACACCTGAACTCCCTGGGGGAGCCTTTACGCAACCCCACACTCAACAGGACTCTGCGTCTTCACTCTTTCCTAACAACCCTAAACATAACCCTATCCGGAAGAGGAAACTGAACCCGAGTTAGACCCGAAAAAAGACGTACGGTGCCACTTTCTGCCATCAAAAAGTGCTCTCAGCGGAAGCCTTTGGGTACACCTGAACTCCCTGGGGGAGCCTTTACGCAACCCCACACTCAACAGGACTCTGCGTCTTCACTCTTTCCTAACAACCCTAAACATAACCCTAACCGCAACAAGAAGCTCAACCCGAGTTAGACCCGAAAAAACACGTACGGTGCCACTTTCTGCCATCAAAAAGTGCTCTCAGCGGAAGCCTTTGGGTACACCTGAACTCCCTGGGGGAGCCTTTACGCAACCCCACACTCAACAGGACTCTGCGTCTTCACTCTTTCCTAACAACCCTAAACATAACCCTAACCGCAACAAGAAGCTGAACCCGAGTTAGACCCGAAAAAACACGTACGGTGCCACTTTCTGCCATCAAAAAGTGCTCTCAGCGGAAGCCTTTGGGTACACCTGAACTCCCTGGGGGAGCCTTTACGCAACCCCACACTCAACAGGACTCTGCGTCTTCACTCTTTCCTAACAACCCTAAACATAAGCCTAACCGGAACAAGAAGCTCAACCCGAGTTAGACCCGAAAAAACACGTACGGTGCCACTTTCTGCCATCAAAAAGTGCTCTCAGCGGAAGCCTTTGGGTACACCTGAACTCCCTGGGGGAGCCTTTACGCAACCCCACACTCAACAGGACTCTGCGTCTTCACTCTTTCCTAACAACCCTAAACATAACCCTAACCGCAACAAGAAGCTCAACCCGAGTTAGACCCGAAAAAACACGTACGGTGCCACTTTCTGCCATCAAAAAGTGCTCTCAGCGGAAGCCTTTGGGTACACCTGAACTCCCTGGGAGAGCCTTTACACAACCCCACACTCAACAGGACTCTGCGTCTTCACTCTTTCCTAACAACCCTAAACATAACCCTAACCGTAACAAGAAACTGAACCTGAGAGAGACCCGAAAAAACACGTACGGTGCCACTTTCTGCCATCAAAAAGTGCTCTCAGCGGAAGCCTTTGGGTACACCTGAACTCCCTGGGGGAGCCTTTACGCAACCCCACACTCAACAGGACTCTGCGTCTTCACTCTTTCCTAACAACCCTAAACATAACCCTAACCGCAACAAGAAGCTGAACCCGAGTTAGACCCGAAAAAACACGTACGGTGCCACTTTCTGCCATCAAAAAGTGCTCTCAGCGGAAGCCTTTGGGTACACCTGAACTCCCTGGGGGAGCCTTTACGCAACCCCACACTCAACAGGACTCTGCGTCTTCACTCTTTCCTAATCACCCTAAACATAACCCTAACCGCAACAAGAAGCTGAACCCGAGTTAGACCCGAAAAAACAAGTACGGTGCCACTTTCTGCCATCAAAAAGTGCTCTCAGCGGAAGCCTTTGGGTACACCTGAACTCCCTGGGGGAGCCTTTTCGCAACCCCACACTCAACAGGACTCTGCGTCTTCACTCTTTCCTAACAACCCTAAACATAACCCTAACCGCAACAAGAAGCTGAACCCGAGTTAGACCCGAAAAAACACGTACGGTGCCACTTTCTGCCATCAAAAAGTGCTCTCAGCGGAAGCCTTTGGGTACACCTGAACTCCCTGGGGGAGCCTTTACGCAACCCCACACTCAACAGGACTCTGCGTCTTCACTCTTTCCTAACAACCCTAAACATAACCCTAACCGCAACAAGAAGCTCAACCCGAGTTAGACCCGAAAAAACACGTACGGTGCCACTTTCTGCCATCAAAAAGTGCTCTCAGCGGAAGCCTTTGGGTACACCTGAACTCCCTGGGGGAGCCTTTACGCAACCCCACACTCAACAGGACTCTGCGTCTTCACTCTTTCCTAACAACCCTAAACATAACCCTAACCGCAACAAGAAGCTGAACCCGAGTTAGACCCGAAAAAACACGTACGGTTCCACTTTCTGCCATCAAAAAGTGCTCTCAGCGGAAGCCTTTGGGTACGCCTGAACTCCCTGGGGGAGCCTTTACGCAACCCCACACTCAACAGGACTCTGCGTCTTCACTCTTTCCTAACAACCCTAAACATAACCCTAACCGGAACAAGAAGCTGAACCCGAGTTAGACCCGAAAAAACACGTACGGTGCCACTTTCTGCCATCAAAAAGTGCTCTGAGCGGAAGCCTTTGGGTACACCTGAACTCCCTGGGGGAGCCTTTACGCAACCCCACACTCAACAGGACTCTGCGTCTTCACTCTTTCCTAACAACCCTAAACATAACCCTAACCGCAACAAGAAGCTGAACCCGAGTTAGACCCGAAAAAACACGTACGGTGCCACTTTCTGCCATCCAAAAGTGCTCTCAGCGGAAGCCTTTGGGTACACCTGAACTCCCTGGGGGAGCCTTTACGCAACCCCACACTCAACAGGACTCTGCGTCTTCACTCTTTCCTAACAACCCTAAACATAACCCTATCCGGAAGAGGAAACTGAACCCGAGTTAGACCCGAAAAAAGACGTACGGTGCCACTTTCTGCCATCAAAAAGTGCTCTCAGCGGAAGCCTTTGGGTACACCTGAACTCCCTGGGGGAGCCTTTACGCAACCCCACACTCAACAGGACTCTGCGTCTTCACTCTTTCCTAACAACCCTAAACATAACCCTAACCGCAACAAGAAGCTCAACCCGAGTTAGACCCGAAAAAACACGTACGGTGCCACTTTCTGCCATCAAAAAGTGCTCTCAGCGGAAGCCTTTGGGTACACCTGAACTCCCTGGGGGAGCCTTTACGCAACCCCACACTCAACAGGACTCTGCGTCTTCACTCTTTCCTAACAACCCTAAACATAACCCTAACCGCAACAAGAAGCTGAACCCGAGTTAGACCCGAAAAAACACGTACGGTGCCACTTTCTGCCATCAAAAAGTGCTCTCAGCGGAAGCCTTTGGGTACACCTGAACTCCCTGGGGGAGCCTTTACGCAACCCCACACTCAACAGGACTCTGCGTCTTCACTCTTTCCTAACAACCCTAAACATAAGCCTAACCGGAACAAGAAGCTCAACCCGAGTTAGACCCGAAAAAACACGTACGGTGCCACTTTCTGCCATCAAAAAGTGCTCTCAGCGGAAGCCTTTGGGTACACCTGAACTCCCTGGGGGAGCCTTTACGCAACCCCACACTCAACAGGACTCTGCGTCTTCACTCTTTCCTAACAACCCTAAACATAACCCTAACCGCAACAAGAAGCTCAACCCGAGTTAGACCCGAAAAAACACGTACGGTGCCACTTTCTGCCATCAAAAAGTGCTCTCAGCGGAAGCCTTTGGGTACACCTGAACTCCCTGGGAGAGCCTTTACACAACCCCACACTCAACAGGACTCTGCGTCTTCACTCTTTCCTAACAACCCTAAACATAACCCTAACCGTAACAAGAAACTGAACCTGAGAGAGACCCGAAAAAACACGTACGGTGCCACTTTCTGCCATCAAAAAGTGCTCTCAGCGGAAGCCTTTGGGTACACCTGAACTCCCTGGGGGAGCCTTTACGCAACCCCACACTCAACAGGACTCTGCGTCTTCACTCTTTCCTAACAACCCTAAACATAACCCTAACCGCAACAAGAAGCTGAACCCGAGTTAGACCCGAAAAAACACGTACGGTGCCACTTTCTGCCATCAAAAAGTGCTCTCAGCGGAAGCCTTTGGGTACACCTGAACTCCCTGGGGGAGCCTTTACGCAACCCCACACTCAACAGGACTCTGCGTCTTCACTCTTTCCTAATCACCCTAAACATAACCCTAACCGCAACAAGAAGCTGAACCCGAGTTAGACCCGAAAAAACAAGTACGGTGCCACTTTCTGCCATCAAAAAGTGCTCTCAGCGGAAGCCTTTGGGTACACCTGAACTCCCTGGGGGAGCCTTTTCGCAACCCCACACTCAACAGGACTCTGCGTCTTCACTCTTTCCTAACAACCCTAAACATAACCCTAACCGCAACAAGAAGCTGAACCCGAGTTAGACCCGAAAAAACACGTACGGTGCCACTTTCTGCCATCAAAAAGTGCTCTCAGCGGAAGCCTTTGGGTACACCTGAACTCCCTGGGGGAGCCTTTACGCAACCCCACACTCAACAGGACTCTGCGTCTTCACTCTTTCCTAACAACCCTAAACATAACCCTAACCAGAACAAGAAGCTCAACCCGAGTTAGACCCGAAAAAACACGTACGGTGCCACTTTCTGCCATCAAAAAGTGCTCTCAGCGGAAGCCTTTGGGTACACCTGAACTCCCTGGGGGAGCCTTTACGCAACCCCACACTCAACAGGACTCTGCGTCTTCACTCTTTCCTAACAACCCTAAACATAACCCTAACCGGAACAAGAAGCTGAACCCGAGTTAGACCCGAAAAAACACGTACGGTGCCACTTTCTGCCATCCAAAAGTGCTCTCAGCGGAAGCCTTTGGGTACACCTGAACTCCCTGGGGGAGCCTTTACGCAACCCCACACTCAACAGGACTCTGCGTCTTCACTCTTTCCTAACAACCCTAAACATAACCCTAACCGCAACAAGAAGCTCAACCCGAGTTAGACCCGAAAAAACACGTACGGTGCCACTTTCTGCCATCAAAAAGTGCTCTCAGCAGAAGCCTTTGGGTACACCTGAACTCCCTGGGGGAGCCTTTACGCAACCCCACACTCAACAGGACTCTGCGTCTTCACTCTTTCCTAACAACCCTAAACATAACCCTAACCGCAACAAGAAGCTCAACCCGAGTTAGACCCGAAAAAACACGTACGGTGCCACTTTCTGCCTTCAAAATTGCTCTCAGCGGAAGCCTTTGGGTACACCTGAATTCCCTGGGGGAGCCTTTACGCAACCCCACACTCAACAGGACTCTGCGTCTTCACTCTTTCCTAACAACCCTAAACATAACCCTAACCGCAACAAGAAGCTGAACCCGAGTTAGACCCGAAAAAACACGTACGGTGCCACTTTCTGCCATCAAAAAGTGCTCTCAGCGGAAGCCTTTGGGTACACCTGAACTCCCTGGGGGAGCCTTTACGCAACCCCACACTCAACAGGACTCTGCGTCTTCACTCTTTCCTAACAACCCTAAACATAACCCTAACCGCAACAAGAAGCTGAACCCGAGTTAGACCCGAAAAAACACGTACGGTGCCACTTTCTGCCATCAAAAAGTGCTCTCAGCGGAAGCCTTTGGGTACACCTGAACTCCCTGGGGGAGCCTTTACGCAACCCCACACTCAACAGGACTCTGCGTCTTCACTCTTTCCTAACAACCCTAAACATAACCCTAACCGCAACAAGAAGCTCAACCCGAGTTAGACCCGAAAAAATACGTACGGTGCCACTTTCTGCCATCAAAAAGTGCTCTCAGCGGAAGCCTTTGGGTACACCTGAACTCCCTGTGGGAGCCTTTACGAAACCCCACACTCAACAGGACTCTGCGTCTTCACTCTTTCCTAACAACCCTAAACATAACCCTAACCGCAACAAGAAGCTGAACCCGAGTTAGACCCGAAAAAACACGTACGGTGCCACTTTCTGCCATCAAAAAGTGCTCTCAGCGGAAGCCTTTGGGTACACCTGAACTCCCTGGGGGAGCCTTTACGCAACCGCACACTCAACAGGACTCTGCGTCTTCACTCTTTCCTAACAACCCTATACGTAAGCCTAACTGGAACAAGAAGCTGAACCCGAGTTAGACCCGAAAAAACACGTACGGTGCCACTTTCTGCCATCAAAAAGTGCTCTCAGCGGAAGCCTTTGGGTACACCTGAACTCCCTGGGGGAGCCTTTACGCAACCCCACACTCAACAGGACTCTGCGTCTTCACTCTTTCCTAACAACCCTAAACATAACCCTAACCGCAACAAGAAGCTGAACCCGAGTTAGACCCGAAAAAACACGTACGGTGCCACTTTCTGCCATCAAAAAGTGCTCTGAGCGGAAGCCTTTGGGTACACCTGAACTCCCTGGGGGAGCCTTTACGCAACCCCACACTCAACAGGACTCTGCGTCTTCACTCTTTCCTAACAACCCTAAACATAACCCTAACCGCAACAAGAAGCTCAACCCGAGTTAGACCCGAAAAAACACGTACGGTGCCACTTTCTGCCATCAAAAAGTGCTCTCAGCGGAAGCCTTTGGGTACACCTGAACTCCCTGGGGGAGCCTTTACGCAACCCCACACTCAACAGGACTCTGCGTCTTCACTCTTTCCTAACAACCCTAAACATAACCCTAACCGCAACAAGAAGCTGAACCCGAGTTAGACCCGAAAAAACACGTACTGTTCCACTTTCTGCCATCAAAAAGTGCTCTCAGCGGAAGCCTTTGGGTACGCCTGAACTCCCTGGGGGAGCCTTTACGCAACCCCACACTCAACAGGACTCTGCGTCTTCACTCTTTCCTAACAACCCTAAACATAACCCTAACCGGAACAAGAAGCTGAACCCGAGTTAGACCCGAAAAAACACGTACGGTGCCACTTTCTGCCATCAAAAAGTGCTCTGAGCGGAAGCCTTTGGGTACACCTGAACTCCCTGGGGGAGCCTTTACGCAACCCCACACTCAACAGGACTCTGCGTCTTCACTCTTTCCTAACAACCCTAAACATAAGCCTAACCGCAACAAGAAGCTGAACCCGAGTTAGACCCGAAAAAACACGTACGGTGCCACTTTCTGCCATCAAAAAGTGCTCTCAGCGGAAGCCTTTGGGTACACCTGAACTCCCTGGGGGAGCCTTTACGCAACCCCACACTCAACAGGACTCTGCGTCTTCACTCTTTCCTAACAACCCTAAACATAACCCTAACCGCAACAAGAAGCTGAACCCGAGTTAGACCCGAAAAAACACGTACGGTGCCACTTTCTGCCATCAAAAAGTGCTCTCAGCGGAAGCCTTTGGGTACACCTGAACTCCCTGGGGGAGCCTTTACGCAACCCCACACTCAACAGGACTCTGCGTCTTCACTCTTTCCTAACAACCCTAAACATAACCCTAACCGCAACAAGAAGCTGAACCCGAGTTAGACCCGAAAAAACACGTACGGTGCCACTTTCTGCCATCCAAAAGTGCTCTCAGCGGAAGCCTTTGGGTACACCTGAACTCCCTGGGGGAGCCTTTACGCAACCCCACACTCAACAGGACTCTGCGTCTTCACTCTTTCCTAACAACCCTAAACATAACCCTAACCGCAACAAGAAGCTCAACCCGAGTTAGACCCGAAAAAACACGTACGGTGCCACTTTCTGCCATCAAAAAGTGCTCTCAGCGGAAGCCTTTGGGTACACCTGAACTCCCTGGGGGAGCCTTTACGCAACCCCACACTCAACAGGACTCTGCGTCTTCACTCTTTCCTAACAACCCTAAACATAACCCTATCCGGAAGAGGAAACTGAACCCGAGTTAGACCCGAAAAAAGACGTACGGTGCCACTTTCTGCCATCAAAAAGTGCTCTCAGCGGAAGCCTTTGGGTACACCTGAACTCCCTGGGGGAGCCTTTACGCAACCCCACACTCAACAGGACTCTGCGTCTTCACTCTTTCCTAACAACCCTAAACATAACCCTAACCGCAACAAGAAGCTGAACCCGAGTTAGACCCGAAAAAACACGTACGGTGCCACTTTCTGCCATCAAAAAGTGCTCTCAGCGGAAGCCTTTGGGTACACCTGAACTCCCTGGGGGAGCCTTTACGCAACCCCACACTCAACAGGACTCTGCGTCTTCACTCTTTCCTAACAACCCTAAACATAACCCTAACCGCAACAAGAAGCTGAACCCGAGTTAGACCCGAAAAAACACGTACGGTGCCACTTTCTGCCATCAAAAAGTGCTCTCAGCGGAAGCCTTTGGGTACACCTGAACTCCCTGGGGGAGCCTTTACGCAACCCCACACTCAACAGGACTCTGCGTCTTCACTCTTTCCTAACAACCCTAAACATAAGCCTAACCGGAACAAGAAGCTCAACCCGAGTTAGACCCGAAAAAACACGTACGGTGCCACTTTCTGCCATCAAAAAGTGCTCTCAGCGGAAGCCTTTGGGTACACCTGAACTCCCTGGGGGAGCCTTTACGCAACCCCACACTCAACAGGACTCTGCGTCTTCACTCTTTCCTAACAACCCTAAACATAACCCTAACCGCAACAAGAAGCTGAACCCGAGTTAGACCCGAAAAAACACGTACGGTGCCACTTTCTGCCATCAAAAAGTGCTCTCAGCGGAAGCCTTTGGGTACACCTGAACTCCCTGGGGGAGCCTTTACGCAACCCCACACTCAACAGGACTCTGCGTCTTCACTCTTTCCTAATCACCCTAAACATAACCCTAACCGCAACAAGAAGCTGAACCCGAGTTAGACCCGAAAAAACAAGTACGGTGCCACTTTCTGCCATCAAAAAGTGCTCTCAGCGGAAGCCTTTGGGTACACCTGAACTCCCTGGGGGAGCCTTTTCGCAACCCCACACTCAACAGGACTCTGCGTCTTCACTCTTTCCTAACAACCCTAAACATAACCCTAACCGCAACAAGAAGCTGAACCCGAGTTAGACCCGAAAAAACACGTACGGTGCCACTTTCTGCCATCAAAAAGTGCTCTCAGCGGAAGCCTTTGGGTACACCTGAACTCCCTGGGGGAGCCTTTACGCAACCCCACACTCAACAGGACTCTGCGTCTTCACTCTTTCCTAACAACCCTAAACATAACCCTAACCAGAACAAGAAGCTCAACCCGAGTTAGACCCGAAAAAACACGTACGGTGCCACTTTCTGCCATCAAAAAGTGCTCTCAGCGGAAGCCTTTGGGTACACCTGAACTCCCTGGGGGAGCCTTTACGCAACCCCACACTCAACAGGACTCTGCGTCTTCACTCTTTCCTAACAACCCTAAACATAACCCTAACCGGAACAAGAAGCTGAACCCGAGTTAGACCCGAAAAAACACGTACGGTGCCACTTTCTGCCATCAAAAAGTGCTCTCAGCGGAAGCCTTTGGGTACACCTGAATTCCCTGGGGGAGCCTTTACGCAACCCCACACTCAACAGGACTCTGCGTCTTCACTCTTTCCTAACAACCCTAAACATAACCCTAACCGCAACAAGAAGCTGAACCCGAGTTAGACCCGAAAAAACACGTATGGTGCCACTTTCTGCCATCAAAAAGTGCTCTCAGCGGAAGCCTTTGGGTACACCTGAACTCCCTGGGGGAGCCTTTACGCAACCCCACACTCAACAGGACTCTGCGTCTTCACTCTTTCCTAACAACCCTAAACATAACCCTAACCGCAACAAGAAGCTCAACCCGAGTTAGACCCGAAAAAACACGTACGGTGCCACTTTCTGCCATCAAAAAGTGCTCTCAGCGGAAGCCTTTGGGTACACCTGAACTCCCTGGGGGAGCCTTTACGCAACCCCACACTCAACAGGACTCTGCGTCTTCACTCTTTCCTAACAACCCTAAACATAACCCTAACCACAACAAGAAGCTCAACCTGAGTTAGACCCGAAAAAACACGTACGGTGCCACTTTCTGCCATCAAAAAGTGCTCTCAGCGGAAGCCTTTGGGTACACCTGAATTCCCTGGGGGAGCCTTTACGCAACCCCACACTCAACAGGACTCTGCGTCTTCACTCTTTCCTAACAACCCTAAACATAACCCTAACCGCAACAAGAAGCTGAACCCGAGTTAGACCCGAAAAAACACGTACGGTGCCACTTTCTGCCATCAAAAAGTGCTCTCAGCGGAAGCCTTTGGGTACACCTGAACTCCCTGGGGGAGCCTTTACGCAACCCCACACTCAACAGGACTCTGCGTCTTCACTCTTTCCTAACAACCCTAAACATAACCCTAACCGCAACAAGAAGCTGAACCCGAGTTAGATCCGAAAAAACACGTACGGTGCCACTTTCTGCCATCAAAAAGTGCTCTCAGCGGAAGCCTTTGGGTACACCTGAACTCCCTGGGGGAGCCTTTACGCAACCCCACACTCAACAGGACTCTGCGTCTTCACTCTTTCCTAACAACCCTAAACATAACCCTAACCGCAACAAGAAGCTGAACCCGAGTTAGACCCGAAAAAACACGTACGGTGCCACTTTCTGCCATCAAAAAGTGCTCTCAGCGGAAGCCTTTGGGTACACCTGAACTCCCTGGGGGAGCCTTTACGCAACCCCACACTCAACAGGACTCTGCGTCTTCACACTTTCCTAACAACCCTATACATAACCCTAACCGCAACAAGAAGCTGAACCCGAGTTAGACCCGAAAAAACACGTACGGTGCCACTTTCTGCCATCAAAAAGTGCTCTCAGCGGAAGCCTTTGGGTACACCTGAACTCCCTGGGGGAGCCTTTATGCAACCCCACACTTAACAGGACTCTGCGTCTTCACTCTTTCCTAACAACCCTAAACATAACCCTAACCGGAACAAGAAGCTGAACCCGAGTTAGACCCGAAAAAACACGTACGGTGCCACTTTCTGCCATCAAAAAGTGCTCTCAGCGGAAGCCTTTGGGTACACCTGAACTCCCTGGGGGAGCCTTTACGCAACCCCACACTCAACAGGACTCTGCGTCTTCACTCTTTCCTAACAACCCTAAACATAAGCCTAACCGCAACAAGAAGCTCAACCCGAGTTAGACCCGAAAAAGCACGTACGGTGCCACTTTCTGCCATCAAAAAGTGCTCTCAGCGGAAGCCTTTGGGTACACCTGAACTCCCTGGGGGAGCCTTTACGCAACCCCACACTCAACAGGACTCTGTGTCTTCACTCTTTCCTAACAACCCTAAACATAACCCTAACCGCAACAAGAAGCTCAACCCGAGTTAGACCCGAAAAAACACGTACGGTGCCACTTTCTGCCATCCAGAAGTGCTCTCAGCGGAAGCCTTTGGGTACACCTGAACTCCCTGGGGGAGCCTTTACGCAACCCCACACTCAACAGGACTCTGCGTCTTCACTCTTTCCTAACAACCCTAAACATAACCCTAACCGGAACAAGAAGCTGAACCCGAGTTAGACCCGAAAAAACACGTACGGTGCCACTTTCTGCCATCAAAAAGTGCTCTCAGCGGAAGCCTTTGGGTACACCTGAACTCCCTGGGGGAGCCTTTACGCAACCCCACACTCAACAGGACTCTGCGTCTTCACTCTTTCCTAACAACCCTAAACATAACCCTAACCGGAACAAGAAGCTGAACCCGAGTTAGACCCGAAAAAACATGTACGGTGCCACTTTCTGCCATCCAAAAGTGCTCTCAGCGGAAGCCTTTGGGTACACCTGAACTCCCTGGGGGAGCCTTTACGCAACCCCACACTCAACAGGACTCTGCGTCTTCACTCTTTCCTAACAATCCTAAACATAAGCCTAACCGGAACAAGAAGCTGAACCCGAGTTAGACCCGAAAAAACACGTACGGTGCCACTTTCTGCCATCCAAAAGTGCTCTCAGCGGAAGCCTTTGGGTACACCTGAACTCCCTGGGGGAGCCTTTACGCAACCCCACACTCAACAGGACTCTGCGTCTTCACTCTTTCCTAACAACCCTAAACATAACCATAACCGGAACAAGAAGCTCAACCCGAGTTAGACCCGAAAAAACACGTACGGTGCCACTTTCTGCCATCAAAAAGTGCTCTCAGCGGAAGCCTTTGGGTACACCTGAACTCCCTGGGGGAGCCTTTACGCAACCCCACACTCAACAGGACTCTGCGTCTTCACTCTTTCCTAACAACCCTAAACATAAGCCTAACCGGAAAAAGAAGCTGAACCCGAGTTAGACCCGAAAAAACACGTACGGTGCCACTTTCTGCCATCAAAAAGTGCTCTCAGTGGAAGCCTTTGGGTACACCTGAACTCCCTGGGGGAGCCTTTACGCAACCCCACACTCAACAGGACTCTGCGTCTTCACTCTTTCCTAACAACCCTAAACATAACCCTAACCGCAACAAGAAGCTGAACCCGAGTTAGACCCGAAAAAACACGTACGGTGCCACTTTCTGCCATCAAAAAGTGCTCTCAGCGGAAGCCTTTGGGTACACCTGAACTCCCTGGGGGAGCCTTTACGCAACCCCACACTCAACAGGACTCTGCGTCTTCACTCTTTCCTAACAACCCTAAACATAACCCTAACCGCAACAAGAAGCTGAACCCGAGTTAGACCCGAAAAAACACGTACGGTGCCACTTTCTGCCATCAAAAAGTGCTCTGAGCGGAAGCCTTTGGGTACACCTGAACTCCCTGGGGGAGCCTTTACGCAACCCCACACTCAACAGGACTCTGCGTCTTCACTCTTTCCTAACAACCCTAAACATAAGCCTAACCGGAAAAAGAAGCTGAACCCGAGTTAGACCCGAAAAAACACGTACGGTGCCACTTTCTGCCATCAAAAAGTGCTCTCAGTGGAAGCCTTTGGGTACACCTGAACTCCCTGGGGGAGCCTTTACGCAACCCCACACTCAACAGGACTCTGCGTCTTCACTCTTTCCTAACAACCCTAAACATAACCCTAACCGGAACAAGAAGCTGAACCCGAGTTAGACCCGAAAAAACATGTACGGTGCCACTTTCTGCCATCAAAAAGTGCTCTCAGCGGAAGCCTTTGGGTACACCTGAACTCCCTGGGGGAGCCTTTACGCAACCCCACACTCAACAGGACTCTGCGTCTTCACTCTTTCCTAACAACCCTAAACATAACCCTAACCGCAACAAGAAGCTGAACCCGAGTTAGACCCGAAAAAACACGTACGGTGCCACTTTCTGCCATCAAAAAGTGCTCTCAGCGGAAGCCTTTGGGTACACCTGAACTCCCTGGGGGAGCCTTTACGCAACCCCACACTCAACAGGACTCTGCGTCTTCACTCTTTCCTAACAACCCTAAACATAACCCTAACCGCAACAAGAAGCTGAACCCGAGTTAGACCCGAAAAAACACGTACGGTGCCACTTTCTGCCATCAAAAAGTGCTCTGAGCGGAAGCCTTTGGGTACACCTGAACTCCCTGGGGGAGCCTTTACGCAACCCCACACTCAACAGGACTCTGCGTCTTCACTCTTTCCTAACAACCCTAAACATAACCCTAACCGCAACAGGAAGCTGAACCCGAGTTAGACCCGAAAAAACACGTACGGTGCCACTTTCTGCCATCAAAAAGTGCTCTCAGCGGAAGCCTTTGGGTACACCTGAACTCCCTGGGGGAGCCTTTACGCAACCCCACACTCAACAGGACTCTGCGTCTTCACTCTTTCCTAACAACCCTAAACATAACCCTAACCGCAACAAGAAGCTGAACCCGAGTTAGACCCGAAAAAACACGTACGGTGCCACTTTCTGCCATCAAAAAGTGCTCTCAGCGGAAGCCTTTGGGTACACCTGAACTCCCTGGGGGAGCCTTTACGCAACCCCACACTCAACAGGACTCTGCGTCTTCACTCTTTCCTAACAACCCTAAACATAAGCCTAACCGGAAAAAGAAGCTGAACCCGAGTTAGACCCGAAAAAACATGTACGGTGCCACCTTCTGCCATCAAAAAGTGCTCTGAGCGGAAGCCTTTGGGTACACCTGAACTCCCTGGGGGAGCCTTTACGCAACCCCACACTCAACAGGACTCTGCGTCTTCACTCTTTCCTAACAACCCTAAACATAAGCCTAACCGGAACAAGAAGCTCAACCCGAGTTAGACCCGAAAAAACACGTACGGTGCCACTTTCTGCCATCAAAAAGTGCTCTCAGCGGAAGCCTTTGGGTACACCTGAACTCCCTGGGGGAGCCTTTACGCAACCCCACACTCAACAGGACTCTGCGTCTTCACTCTTTCCTAACAACCCTAAACATAACCCTAACCGGAACAAGAAGCTGAACCCGAGTTAGACCCGAAAAAACACGTACGGTGCCACTTTCTGCCATCAAAAAGTGCTCTCAGCGGAAGCCTTTGGGTACACCTGAATTCCCTGGGGGAGCCTTTACGCAACCCCACACTCAACAGGACTCTGCGTCTTCACTCTTTCCTAACAACCCTAAACATAACCCTAACCGCAACAAGAAGCTCAACCCGAGTTAGACCCGAAAAAACACGTACGGTGCCACTTTCTGCCATCAAAAAGTGCTCTCAGCGGAAGCCTTTGGGTACACCTGAACTCCCTGGGGGAGCCTTTACGCAACCCCACACTCAACAGGACTCTGCGTCTTCACTCTTTCCTAACAACCCTAAACATAAGCCTAACCGGAACAAGAAGCTGAACCCGAGTTAGACCCGAAAAAGCACGTACGGTGCCACTTTCTGCCATCAAAAAGTGCTCTCAGGGGAAGCCTTTGGGTACACCTGAACTCCCTGGGGGAGCCTTTACGCAACCCCACACTCAACAGGACTCTGCGTCTTCACTCTTTCCTAACAACCCTAAACATAACCCTAACCGCAACAAGAAGCTCAACCCGAGTTAGACCCGAAAAAACACGTACGGTGCCACTTTCTGCCATCAAAAAGTGCTCTGAGCGGAAGCCTTTGGGTACACCTGAACTCCCTGGGGGAGCCTTTACGCAACCCCACACTCAACAGGACTCTGCGTCTTCACTCTTTCCTAACAACCCTAAACATAACCCTAACCGGAACAAGAAGCTCAACCTGAGTTAGACCCGAAAAAACACGTACGGTGCCACTTTCTGCCATCAAAAAGTGCTCTCAGCGGAAGCCTTTGGGTACACCTGAATTCCCTGGGGGAGCCTTTACGCAACCCCACACTCAACAGGACTCTGCGTCTTCACTCTTTCCTAACAACCCTAAACATAACCCGAACCGCAACAAGAAGCTGAACCCGAGTTAGACCCGAAAAAACACGTACGGTGCCACTTTCTGCCATCAAAAAGTGCTCTCAGCGGAAGCCTTTGGGTACACCTGAACTCCCTGGGGGAGCCTTTACGCAACCCCACACTCAACAGGACTCTGCGTCTTCACTCTTTCCTAACAACCCTAAACATAACCCTAACCGCAACAAGAAGCTCAACCCGAGTTAGACCCGAAAAAACACGTACGGTGCCACTTTCTGCCATCAAAAAGTGCTCTCAGCGGAAGCCTTTGGGTACACCTGAACTCCCTGGGGGAGCCTTTACGCAACCCCACACTCAACAGGACTCTGCGTCTTCACTCTTTCCTAACAACCCTAAACATAACCCTAACCGGAACAAGAAGCTGAACCCGAGTTAGACCCGAAAAAACATGTACGGTGCCACTTTCTGCCATCCAAAAGTGCTCTCAGCGGAAGCCTTTGGGTACACCTGAACTCCCTGGGGGAGCCTTTACGCAACCCCACACTCAACAGGACTCTGCGTCTTCACTCTTTCCTAACAATCCTAAACATAAGCCTAACCGCAACAAGAAGCTGAACCCGAGTTAGATCCGAAAAAACACGTACGGTGCCACTTTCTGCCATCCAAAAGTGCTCTCAGCGGAAGCCTTTGGGTACACCTGAACTCCCTGGGGGAGCCTTTACGCAACCCCACACTCAACAGGACTCTGCGTCTTCACTCTTTCCTAACAACCCTAAACATAACCATAACCGGAACAAGAAGCTCAACCCGAGTTAGACCCGAAAAAACACGTACGGTGCCACTTTCTGCCATCCAAAAGTGCTCTCAGCGGAAGCCTTTGGGTACACCTGAACTCCCTGGGGGAGCCTTTACGCAACCCCACACTCAACAGGACTCTGCGTCTTCACTCTTTCCTAACAACCCTAAACATAACCCTAACCGCAACAAGAAGCTGAACCCGAGTTAGACCCGAAAAAACACGTACGGTGCCACTTTCTGCCATCAAAAAGTGCTCTGAGCGGAAGCCTTTGGGTACACCTGAACTCCCTGGGGGAGCCTTTACGCAACCCCACACTCAACAGGACTCTGCGTCTTCACTCTTTCCTAACAACCCTAAACATAAGCCTAACCGGAACAAGAAGCTGAACCCGAGTTAGACCCGAAAAAACACGTACGGTGCCACTTTCTGCCATCAAAAAGTGCTCTCAGCGGAAGCCTTTGGGTACACCTGAACTCCCTGGGGGAGCCTTTACGCAACCCCACACTCAACAGGACTCTGCGTCTTCACTCTTTCCTAACAACCCTAAACATAACCCTAACCGCAACAAGAAGCTGAACCCGAGTTAGACCCGAAAAAACACGTACGGTGCCACTTTCTGCCATCAAAAAGTGCTCTCAGCGGAAGCCTTTGGGTACACCTGAACTCCCTGGGGGAGCCTTTACGCAACCCCACACTCAACAGGACTCTGCGTCTTCACTCTTTCCTAACAACCCTAAACATAAGCCTAACCGGAAAAAGAAGCTGAACCCGAGTTAGACCCGAAAAAACATGTACGGTGCCACCTTCTGCCATCAAAAAGTGCTCTCAGTGGAAGCCTTTGGGTACACCTGAACTCCCTGGGGGAGCCTTTACGCAACCCCACACTCAACAGGACTCTGCGTCTTCACTCTTTCCTAACAACCCTAAATATAACCCTAACCGGAACAAGAAGCTGAACCTGAGTTAGACCCGAAAAAACACGTACGGTGCCACTTTCTGCCATCAAAAAGTGCTCTCAGCGGAAGCCTTTGGGTACACCTGAACTCCCTGGGGGAGCCTTTACGCAACCCCACACTCAACAGGACTCTGCGTCTTCACTCTTTCCTAACAACCCTAAACATAACCCTAACCGCAACAAGAAGCTGAACCCGAGTTAGACCCGAAAAAACATGTACGGTGCCACTTTCTGCCATCAAAAAGTGCTCTGAGCGGAAGCCTTTGGGTACACCTGAACTCCCTGGGGGAGCCTTTACGCAACCCCACACTCAACAGGACTCTGCGTCTTCACTCTTTCCTAACAACCCTAAACATAACCCTAACCGCAACAAGAAGCTGAACCCGAGTTAGACCCGAAAAAACACGTACGGTGCCACTTTCTGCCATCAAAAAGTGCTCTCAGCGGAAGCCTTTGGGTACACCTGAACTCCCTGGGGGAGCCTTTACGCAACCCCACACTCAACAGGACTCTGCGTCTTCACTCTTTCCTAACAACCCTAAACATAACCCTAACCGCAACAAGAAGCTGAACCCGAGTTAGACCCGAAAAAACACGTACGGTGCCACTTTCTGCCATCAAAAAGTGCTCTCAGCGGAAGCCTTTGGGTACACCTGAACTCCCTGGGGGAGCCTTTACGCAACCCCACACTCAACAGGACTCTGCGTCTTCACTCTTTCCTAACAACCCTAAACATAACCCTAACCGCAACAAGAAGCTGAACCCGAGTTAGACCCGAAAAAACACGTACGGTGCCACTTTCTGCCATCAAAAAGTGCTCTCAGCGGAAGCCTTTGGGTACACCTGAACTCCCTGGGGGAGCCTTTACGCAACCCCACACTCAACAGGACTCTGCGTCTTCACTCTTTCCTAACAACCCTAAACATAACCCTAACCGGAACAAGAAGCTGAACCCGAGTTAGACCCGAAAAAACACGTACGGTGCCACTTTCTGCCATCAAAAAGTGCTCTCAGCGGAAGCCTTTGGGTACACCTGAACTCCCTGTGGGAGCCTTTACGCAACCCCACACTCAACAGGACTCTGCGTCTTCACTCTTTCCTAACAACCCTAAACATAACCCTAACCGCAACAAGAAGCTGAACCCGAGTTAGACCCGAAAAAACACGTACGGTGCCACTTTCTGCCATCAAAAAGTGCTCTCAGCGGAAGCCTTTGGGTACACCTGAACTCCCTGGGGGAGCCTTTACGCAACCCCACACTCAACAGGACTCTGCGTCTTCACTCTTTCCTAACAACCCTAAACATAAGCCTAACCGCAACAAGAAGCTGAACCCGAGTTAGACCCGAAAAAACACGTACGGTGCCACTTTCTGCCATCCAAAAGTGCTCTCAGCGGAAGCCTTTGGGTACACCTGAACTCCCTGGGGGAGCCTTTACGCAACCCCACACTCAACAGGACTCTGCGTCTTCACTCTTTCCTAACAACCCTAAACATAACCTTAACCGCAACAAGAAGCTGAACCCGAGGTAGACCCGAAAAAACACATACGGTGCCACTTTCTGCCATCAAAAAGTGCTCTCAGCGGAAGCCTTTGGGTACACCTGAACTCCCTGGGGGAGCCTTTACGCAACCCCACACTCAACAGGACTCTGCGTCTTCACTCTTTCCTAACAACCCTAAACATAACCCTAACAGCAACTAGAAGCTGAACCTGAGTTAGACCCGAAAAAACACGTACGGTGCCACTTTCTGCCATCAAAAAGTGCTCTCAGCGGAAGCCTTTGGGTACACCTGAACTCCCTGGGGGAGCCTTTACGCAACCCCACACTCAACAGGACTCTGCGTCTTCACTCTTTCCTAACAACCCTAAACATAACCCTATCCGCAACAAGAAGCTCAACCCGAGTTAGACCCGAAAAAACACGTACGGTGCCACTTTCTGCCATCAAAAAGTGCTCTCAGCGGAAGCCTTTGGGTACACCTGAACTCCCTGGGGGAGCCTTTACGCAACCCCACACTCAACAGGACTCTGCGTCTTCACTCTTTCCTAACAACCCTAAACATAACCCTAACCGCAACAAGAAGCTCAACCCGAGTTAGACCCGAAAAAACACGTACGGTGCCACTTTCTGCCATCAAAAAGTGCTCTCAGCGGAAGCCTTTGGGTACACCTGAACTCCCTGGGGGAGCCTTTACGCAACCCCACACTCAACAGGACTCTGCGTCTTCACTCTTTCCTAACAACCCTAAACATAACCCTAACCGGAACAAGAAGCTGAACCCGAGTTAGACCCGAAAAAACACGTACGGTGCCACTTTCTGCCATCAAAAAGTGCTCTGAGCGGAAGCCTTTGGGTACACCTGAACTCCCTGGGGGAGCCTTTACGCAACCCCACACTCAACAGGACTCTGCGTCTTCACTCTTTCCTAACAACCCTAAACATAAGCCTAACCGCAACAAGAAGCTCAACCCGAGTTAGACCCGAAAAAACACGTACGGTGCCACTTTCTGCCATCAAAAAGTGCTCTCAGCGGAAGCCTTTGGGTACACCTGAACTCCCTGGGGGAGCCTTTACGCAACCCCACACTCAACAGGACTCTGCGTCTTCACTCTTTCCTAACAACCCTAAACATAACCCTAACCGCAACAAGAAGCTGAACCCGAGTTAGACCCGAAAAAACACGTACGGTGCCACTTTCTGCCATCAAAAAGTGCTCTCAGCGGAAGCCTTTGGGTACACCTGAACTCCCTGGGGGAGCCTTTACGCAACCCCACACTCAACAGTACTCTGCGTCTTCACTCTTTCCAAACAACCCTAAACATAACCCTAACCGCAACAAGAAGCTGAACCCGAGTTAGACCCGAAAAAACACGTACGGTGCCACTTTCTGCCATCAAAAAGTGCTCTCAGTGGAAGCCTTTGGGTACACCTGAACTCCCTGGGGGAGCCTTTACGCAACCCCACACTCAACAGGACTCTGCGTCTTCACTCTTTCCTAACAAGCCTAAACATAAGCCTAACCGCAACAAGAAGCTGAACCCGAGTTAGACCCGAAAAAACACGTACGGTGCCACTTTCTGCCATCAAAAAGTGCTCTCAGCGGAAGCCTTTGGGAACACCTGAACTCCCTGGGGGAGCCTTTACGCAACCCCACACTCAACAGGACTCTGCGTCTTCACTCTTTCCTAACAACCCTAAACATAACCCTAACCGCAACAAGAAGCTGAACCCGAGTTAGACCCGAAAAAACACGTACGGTGCCACTTTCTGCCATCAAAAAGTGCTCTCAGCGGAAGCCTTTGGGTACACCTGAACTCCCTGGGGGAGCCTTTACGCAACCGCACACTCAACAGGACTCTGCGTCTTCACTCTTTCCTAACAACCCTAAACATAACCCTAACCGGAACAAGAAGCTGAACCCGAGTTAGACCCGAAAAAACACGTACGGTGCCACTTTCTGCCATCCAAAAGTGCTCTCAGCGGAAGCCTTTGGGAACACCTGAAATCCCTGGGGGAGCCTTTACGCAACCCCACACTCAACAGGACTCTGCGTCTTCACTCTTTCCTAACAACCCTAAACATAACCTTAACCGGAACAAGAAGCTGAACCCGAGTTAGACCCGAAAAAACACGTACGGTGCCACTTTCTGCCATCAAAAAGTGCTCTCAGCGGAAGCCTTTGGGTACACCTGAACTCCCTGGGGGAGCCTTTACGCAACCCCACACTCAACAGGACTCTGCGTCTTCACTCTTTCCTAACAACCCTAAACATAAGCCTAACCGCAACAAGAAGCTGAACCCGAGTTAGACCCGAAAAAACACGTACGGTGCCACTTTCTGCCATCAAAAAGTGCTCTCAGCGGAAGCCTTTGGGTACACCTGAACTCCCTGGGGGAGCCTTTACGCAACCCCACACTCAACAGGACTCTGCGTCTTCACTCTTTCCTAACAACCCTAAACATAACCCTAACCGCAACAAGAAGCTGAACCCGAGTTAGACCCGAAAAAACACGTACGGTGCCACTTTCTGCCATCAAAAAGTGCTCTCAGCGGAAGCCTTTGGGTACACCTGAACTCCCTGGGGGAGCCTTTACGCAACCCCACACTCAACAGGACTCTGCGTCTTCACTCTTTCCTAACAACCCTAAACATAACCCTAACCGCAACAAGAAGCTCAACCCGAGTTAGACCCGAAAAAACACGTACGGTGCCACTTTCTGCCATCAAAAAGTGCTCTCAGCGGAAGCCTTTGGGTACACCTGAACTCCCTGGGGGAGCCTTTACGCAACCCCACACTCAACAGGACTCTGCGTCTTCACTCTTTCCTAACAACCCTAAACATAACCCTAACCGCAACAAGAAGCTCAACCCGAGTTAGACCCGAAAAAACACGTACGGTGCCACTTTCTGCCATCAAAAAGTGCTCTCAGCGGAAGCCTTTGGGTACACCTGAACTCCCTGGGGGAGCCTTTACGCAACCCCATACTCAACAGGACTCTGCGTCTTCACTCTTTCCTAACAACCCTAAACATAACCCTAACCGCAACAAGAAGCTCAACCCGAGTTAGACCCGAAAAAACACGTACGGTGCCACTTTCTGCCATCAAAAAGTGCTCTCAGCGGAAGCCTTTGGGTACACCTGAACTCCCTGGGGGAGCCTTTACGCAACCCCACACTCAACAGGACTCTGCGTCTTCACTCTTTCCTAACAACCCTAAACATAACCCTAACCGCAACAAGAAGCTGAACCCGAGTTAGACCCGAAAAAACACGTACGGTGCCACTTTCTGCCATCAAAAAGTGCTCTCAGCGGAAGCCTTTGGGTACACCTGAACTCCCTGGGGGAGCCTTTACGCAACCCCACACTCAACAGGACTCTGCGTCTTCACTCTTTCCTAACAACCCTAAACATAACCCTAACCGGAACAAGAAGCTCAACCCGAGTTAGACCCGAAAAAACACGTACGGTGCCACTTTCTGCCATCAAAAAGTGCTCTCAGCGGAAGCCTTTGGGTACACCTGAACTCCCTGGGGGAGCCTTTACGCAACCCCACACTCAACAGGACTCTGCGTCTTCACTCTTTCCTAACAACCCTAAACATAAGCCTAACCGCAACAAGAAGCTCAACCCGAGTTAGACCCGAAAAAACACGTACGGTGCCACTTTCTGCCATCCAAAAGTGCTCTCAGCGGAAGCCTTTGGGAACACCTGAACTCCCTGGGGGAGCCTTTACGCAACCCCACACTCAACAGGACTCTGCGTCTTCACTCTTTCCTAACAACCCTAAACATAACCTTAACCGGAACAAGAAGCTGAACCCGAGTTAGACCCGAAAAAACACGTACGGTGCCACTTTCTGCCATCCAAAAGTGCTCTCAGCGGAAGCCTTTGGGAACACCTGAACTCCCTGGGGGAGCCTTTATGCAACCCCACACTCAACAGGACTCTGCGTCTTCACTCTTTCCTAACAACCCTAAACATAACCCTAACCGCAACAAGAAGCTGAACCCGAGTTAGACCCGAAAAAACACGTACGGTGCCACTTTCTGCCATCAAAAAGTGCTCTCAGCGGAAGCCTTTGGGTACACCTGAACTCCCTGGGGGAGCCTTTACGCAACCCCACACTCAACAGGACTCTGCGTCTTCACTCTTTCCTAACAACCCTAAACATAACCCTAACCGCAACAAGAAGCTGAACCCGAGTTAGACCCGAAAAAACACGTACGGTGCCACTTTCTGCCATCAAAAAGTGCTCTCAGCGGAAGCCTTTGGGTACACCTGAACTCCCTGGGGGAGCCTTTACGCAACCCCACACTCAACAGGACTCTGCGTCTTCACTCTTTCCTAACAACCCTAAACATAACCCTAACCGCAACAAGAAGCTGAACCTGAGTTAGACCCGAAAAAACACGTACGGTGCCACTTTCTGCCATCAAAAAGTGCTCTGAGCGGAAGCCTTTGGGTACACCTGAACTCCCTGGGGGAGCCTTTACGCAACCCCACACTCAACAGGACTCTGCGTCTTCACTCTTTCCTAACAACCCTAAACATAACCCTAACCGCAACAAGAAGCTGAACCCGAGTTAGACCCGAAAAAACACGTACGGTGCCACTTTCTGCCATCCAAAAGTGCTCTCAGCGGAAGCCTTTGGGTACACCTGAACTCCCTGGGGGAGCCTTTACGCAACCCCACACTCAACAGGACTCTGCGTCTTCACTCTTTCCTAACAACCCTAAACATAACCCTAACCGCAACAAGAAGCTGAACCCGAGTTAGACCCGAAAAAACACGTACGGTGCCACTTTCTGCCATCAAAAAGTGCTCTCAGCGGAAGCCTTTGGGTACACCTGAACTCCCTGGGGGAGCCTTTACGCAACCCCACACTCAACAGGACTCTGCGTCTTCACTCTTTCCTAACAACCCTAAACATAACCCTAACCGGAACAAGAAGCTGAACCCGAGTTAGACCCGAAAAAACACGTACGGTGCCACTTTCTGCCATCAAAAAGTGCTCTCAGCGGAAGCCTTTGGGTACACCTGAACTCCCTGGGGGAGCCTTTACGCAACCCCACACTCAACAGGACTCTGCGTCTTCACTCTTTCCTAACAACCCTAAACATAAGCCTAACCGGAACAAGAAGCTCAACCCGAGTTAGACCCGAAAAAACACGTACGGTGCCACTTTCTGCCATCAAAAAGTGCTCTCAGCGGAAGCCTTTGGGTACACCTGAACTCGCTGGGGGAGCCTTTACGCAACCCCACACTCAACAGGACTCTGCGTCTTCACTCTTTCCTAACAACCCTAAACATAACCCTAACCGGAACAAGAAGCTCAACCCGAGTTAGACCCGAAAAAACACGTACGGTGCCACTTTCTGCCATCAAAAAGTGCTCTCAGCGGAAGCCTTTGGGTACACCTGAACTCCCTGGGGGAGCCTTTACGCAACCCCACACTCAACAGGACTCTGCGTCTTCACTCTTTCCTAACAACCCTAAACATAAGCCTAACCGGAACAAGAAGCTGAACCCGAGTTAGACCCGAAAAAACACGTACGGTGCCACTTTCTGCCATCAAAAAGTGCTCTCAGCGGAAGCCTTTGGGTACACCTGAACTCCCTGGGGGAGCCTTTACGCAACCCCACACTCAACAGGACTCTGCGTCTTCACTCTTTCCTAACAACCCTAAACATAACCCTAACCGCAACAAGAAGCTGAACCCGAGTTAGACCCGAAAAAACACGTACGGTGCCACTTTCTGCCATCAAAAAGTGCTCTCAGCGGAAGCCTTTGGGTACACCTGAACTCCCTGGGGGAGCCTTTACGCAACCCCACACTCAACAGGACTCTGCGTCTTCACTCTTTCCTAACAACCCTAAACATAACCCTAACCGCAACAAGAAGCTCAACCCGAGTTAGACCCGAAAAAACACGTACGGTGCCACTTTCTGCCATCAAAAAGTGCTCTCAGCGGAAGCCTTTGGGTACACCTGAACTCCCTGGGGGAGCCTTTACGCAACCCCACACTCAACAGGACTCTGCGTCTTCACTCTTTCCTAACAACCCTAAACATAACCCTAACCGCAACAAGAAGCTCAACCCGAGTTAGACCCGAAAAAACACGTACGGTGCCACTTTCTGCCATCAAAAAGTGCTCTCAGCGGAAGCCTTTGGGTACACCTGAACTCCCTGGGGGAGCCTTTACGCAACCCCACACTCAACAGGACTCTGCGTCTTCACTCTTTCCTAAAAACCCTAAACATAAGCCTAACCGCAACAAGAAGCTGAACCCGAGTTAGACCCGAAAAAACACGTACGGTGCCACTTTCTGCCATCAAAAAGTGCTCTCAGCGGAAGCCTTTGGGTACACCTGAACTCCCTGGGGGAGCCTTTACGCAACCCCACACTCAACAGGACTCTGCGTCTTCACTCTTTCCTAACAACCCTAAACATAACCCTAACCGCAACAAGAAGCTCAACCCGAGTTAGACCCGAAAAAACACGTACGGTGCCACTTTCTGCCATCAAAAAGTGCTCTCAGCGGAAGCCTTTGGGTACACCTGAACTCCCTGGGGGAGCCTTTAGGCAACCCCACACTCAACAGGACTCTGCGTCTTCACTCTTTCCTAACAACCCTAAACATAACCCTAACCGCAACAAGAAGCTGAACCCGAGTTAGACCCGAAAAAACACGTACGGTGCCACTTTCTGCCATCAAAAAGTGCTCTCAGCGGAAGCCTTTGGGTACACCTGAATTCCCTGGGGGAGCCTTTACGCAACCCCACACTCAACAGGACTTTGCGTCTTCACTCTTTCCTAACAACCCTAAACATAACCCTAACCGCAACAAGAAGCTGAACCCGAGTTAGACCCGAAAAAACACGTACGGTGCCACTTTCTGCCATCCAAAAGTGCTCTCAGCGGAAGCCTTTGGGTACACCTGAACTCCCTGGGGGAGCCTTTACGCAACCCCACACTCAACAGGACTCTGCGTCTTCACTCTTTCCTAACAACCCTAAACATAAGCCTAACCGCAACAAGAAGCTCATCCCGAGTTAGACCCGAAAAAACACGTACGGTGCCACTTTCTGCCATCCAAAAGTGCTCTCAGCGGAAGCCTTTGGGTACACCTGAACTCCCTGGGGGAGCCTTTACGCAACCCCACACTCAACAGGACTCTGCGTCTTCACTCTTTCCTAACAACCCGAAACATAACCCTAACCGCAACAAGAAGCTGAACCTGAGTTAGACCCGAAAAAACACGTACGGTGCCACTTTCTGCCATCAAAAAGTGCTCTCAGCGGAAGCCTTTGGGTACACCTGAACTCCCCGGGGGAGCCTTTACGCAACCCCACACTCAACAGGACTCTGCGTCTTCACTCTTTCCTAACAACCCTAAACATAAGCCTAACCGCAACAAGAAGCTCATCCCGAGTTAGACCCGAAAAAACACGTACGGTGCCACTTTCTGCCATCAAAAAGTGCTCTCAGCGGAAGCCTTTGGGTACACCTGAACTCCCTGGGGGAGCCTTTACGCAACCCCACACTCAACAGGACTCTGCGTCTTCACTCTTTCCTAACAACCCTAAACATAACCCTAACCGCAACAAGAAGCTGAACCCGAGTTAGACCCGAAAAAACACGTACGGTGCCACTTTCTGCCATCCAAAAGTGCTCTCAGCGGAAGCCTTTGGGTACACCTGAACTCCCTGGGGGAGCCTTTACGCAACCCCACACTCAACAGGACTCTGCGTCTTCACTCTTTCCTAACAACCCGAAACATAACCCTAACCGCAACAAGAAGCTGAACCTGAGTTAGACCCGAAAAAACACGTACGGTGCCACTTTCTGCCATCAAAAAGTGCTCTCAGCGGAAGCCTTTGGGTACACCTGAACTCCCCGGGGGAGCCTTTACGCAACCCCACACTCAACAGGACTCTGCGTCTTCACTCTTTCCTAACAACCCTAAACATAACCCTAACCGCAACAAGAAGCTCAACCCGAGTTAGACCCAAAAAAACACGTACGGTGCCACTTTCTGCCATCAAAAAGTGCTCTCAGCGGAAGCCTTTGGGTACACCTGAACTCCCTGGGGGAGCCTTTACGCAACCCCACACTCAACAGGACTCTGCGTCTTCACTCTTTCCTAACAACCCTAAACATAAGCCTAACCGCAACAAGAAGCTCAACCCGAGTTAGACCCGAAAAAACACGTACGGTGCCACTTTCTGCCATCAAAAAGTGCTCTGAGCGGAAGCCTTTGGGTACACCTGAACTCCCTGGGGGAGCCTTTACGCAACCCCACACTCAACAGGACTCTGCGTCTTCACTCTTTCCTAACAACCCTAAACATAACCCTAACCGCAACAAGAAGCTGAACCCGAGTTAGACCCGAAAAAACACGTACGGTGCCACTTTCTGTCATCAAACAGTGCTCTCAGCGGAAGCCTTTGGGTACACCTGAACTCCCTGGGGGAGCCTTTACGCAACCCCACACTCAACAGGACTCTGCGTCTTCACTCTTTCCTAACAACCCTAAACATAACCCTAACCGGAACAAGAAGCTGAACCTGAGTTAGACCCGAAAAAACACGTACGGTGCCACTTTCTGCCATCAAAAAGTGCTCTCAGCGGAAGCCTTTGGGAACACCTGAACTCCCTGGGGGAGCCTTTACGCAACCCCACACTCAACAGGACTCTGCGTCTTCACTCTTTCCTAACAACCCTAAACATAACCCTAACCGCAACAAGAAGCTGAACCCGAGTTAGACCCGAAAAAACACGTACGGTGCCACTTTCTGCCATCAAAAAGTGCTCTCAGCGGAAGCCTTTGAGTACACCTGAACTCCCTGGGGGAGCCTTTACGCAACCCCACACTCAACAGGACTCTGCGTCTTCACTCTTTCCTAACAACCCTAAACATAAGCCTAACCGGAACAAGAAGCTGAACCCGAGTTAGACCCGAAAAAACACGTACGGTGCCACTTTCTGCCATCAAAAAGTGCTCTCAGCGGAAGCCTTTGGGTACACCTGAACTCCCTGGGGGAGCCTTTACGCAACCGCACACTCAACAGGACTCTGCGTCTTCACTCTTTCCTAACAACCCTAAACATAACCCTAACCGCAACAAGAAGCTCAACCCGAGTTAGACCCGAAAAAACACGTACGGTGCCACTTTCTGCCATCAAAAAGTGCTCTCAGCGGAAGCCTTTGGGTACACCTGAACTCCCTGGGGGAGCCTTTACGCAACCCCACACTCAACAGGACTCTGCGTCTTCACTCTTTCCTAACAACCCTAAACATAACCCTAACCGCAACAAGAAGCTGAACCCGAGTTAGACCCAAAAAAAACACGTACGGTGCCACTTTCTGCCATCAAAAAGTGCTCTCAGCGGAAGCCTTTGGGTACACCTGAACTCCCTGGGGGAGCCTTTACGCAACCCCACACTCAACAGGACTCTGCGTCTTCACTCTTTCCTAACAACCCTAAACATAACCCTAACCGCAACAAGAAGCTGAACCTGAGTTAGACCCGAAAAAACACGTACGGTGCCACTTTCTGCCATCAAAAAGTGCTCTGAGCGGAAGCCTTTGGGTACACCTGAACTCCCTGGGGGAGCCTTTACGCAACCCCACACTCAACAGGACTCTGCGTCTTCACTCTTTCCTAACAACCCTAAACATAACCCTAACCGGAACAAGAAGCTGAACCCGAGTTAGACCCGAAAAAACACGTACGGTGCCACTTTCTGCCATCAAAAAGTGCTCTCAGCGGAAGCCTTTGGGTACACCTGAACTCCCTGGGGGAGCCTTTACGCAACCCCACACTCAACAGGACTCTGCGTCTTCACTCTTTCCTAACAACCCTAAACATAACCCTAACCGCAAAAAGAAGCTGAACCCGAGTTAGACCCGAAAAAACAGGGACGGTGCCACTTTCTGCCATCAAAAAGTGCTCTCAGCGGAAGCCTTTGGCTACACCTGAACTCCCTGGGGGAGCCTTTACGCAACCCCACACTCAACAGGACTCTGCGTCTTCACTCTTTCCTAACAACCCTAAACATAACCCTAACCGGAACAAGAAGCTGAACCCGAGTTAGACCCGAAAAAACACGTACGGTGCCACTTTCTGCCATCAAAAAGTGCTCTGAGCGGAAGCCTTTGGGTACACCTGAACTCCCTGGGGGAGCCTTTACGCAACCCCACACTCAACAGGACTCTGCGTCTTCACTCTTTCCTAAAAAGCCTAAACATAACCCTAACCGCAACAAGAAGCTGAACCCGAGTTAGACCCGAAAAAACACGTACGGTGCCACTTTCTGCCATCAAAAAGTGCTCTCAGCGGAAGCCTTTGGGAACACCTGAACTCCCTGGGGGAGCCTTTACGCAACCCCACACTCAACAGGACTCTGCGTCTTCACTCTTTCCTAACAACCCTAAACATAACCCTAACCGCAACAAGAAGCTGAACCCGAGTTAGACCCGAAAAAACACGTACGGTGCCACTTTCTGCCATCAAAAAGTGCTCTCAGCGGAAGCCTTTGGGTACACCTGAACTCCCTGGGGGAGCCTTTACGCAACCGCACACTCAACAGGACTCTGCGTCTTCACTCTTTCCTAACAACCCTAAACATAACCCTAACCGCAACAAGAAGCTGAACCCGAGTTAGACCCGAAAAAACACGTACGGTGCCACTTTCTGCCATCCAAAAGTGCTCTCAGCGGAAGCCTTTGGGAACACCTGAACTCCCTGGGGGAGCCTTTACGCAACCCCACACTCAACAGGACTCTGCGTCTTCACTCTTTCCTAACAACCCTAAACATAACCTTAACCGGAACAAGAAGCTGAACCCGAGTTAGACCCGAAAAAACACGTACGGTGCCACTTTCTGCCATCAAAAAGTGCTCTCAGCGGAAGCCTTTGGGTACACCTGAACTCCCTGGGGGAGCCTTTACGCAACCCCACACTCAACAGGACTCTGCGTCTTCACTCTTTCCTAACAACCCTAAACATAAGCCTAACCGCAACAAGAAGCTGAACCCGAGTTAGACCCGAAAAAACACGTACGGTGCCACTTTCTGCCATCAAAAAGTGCTCTCAGCGGAAGCCTTTGGGTACACCTGAACTCCCTGGGGGAGCCTTTACGCAACCCCACACTCAACAGGACTCTGCGTCTTCACTCTTTCCTAACAACCCTAAACATAACCCTAACCGCAACAAGAAGCTGAACCCGAGTTAGACCCGAAAAAACACGTACGGTGCCACTTTCTGCCATCAAAAAGTGCTCTCAGCGGAAGCCTTTGGGTACACCTGAACTCCCTGGGGGAGCCTTTACGCAACCCCACACTCAACAGGACTCTGCGTCTTCACTCTTTCCAAACAACCCTAAACATAACCCTAACCGCAACAAGAAGCTGAACCCGAGTTAGACCCGAAAAAACACGTACGGTGCCACTTTCTGCCATCAAAAAGTGCTCTCAGTGGAAGCCTTTGGGTACACCTGAACTCCCTGGGGGAGCCTTTACGCAACCCCACACTCAACAGGACTCTGCGTCTTCACTCTTTCCTAACAAGCCTAAACATAACCCTAACCGCAACAAGAAGCTGAACCCGAGTTAGACCCGAAAAAACACGTACGGTGCCACTTTCTGCCATCAAAAAGTGCTCTCAGCGGAAGCCTTTGGGAACACCTGAACTCCCTGGGGGAGCCTTTACGCAACCCCACACTCAACAGGACTCTGCGTCTTCACTCTTTCCTAACAACCCTAAACATAACCCTAACCGCAACAAGAAGCTGAACCCGAGTTAGACCCGAAAAAACACGTACGGTGCCACTTTCTGCCATCCAAAAGTGCTCTCAGCGGAAGCCTTTGGGAACACCTGAACTCCCTGGGGGAGCCTTTACGCAACCCCACACTCAACAGGACTCTGCGTCTTCACTCTTTCCTAACAACCCTAAACATAACCTTAACCGGAACAAGAAGCTGAACCCGAGTTAGACCCGAAAAAACACGTACGGTGCCACTTTCTGCCATCAAAAAGTGCTCTCAGCGGAAGCCTTTGGGTACACCTGAACTCCCTGGGGGAGCCTTTACGCAACCCCACACTCAACAGGACTCTGCGTCTTCACTCTTTCCTAACAACCCTAAACATAAGCCTAACCGCAACAAGAAGCTGAACCCGAGTTAGACCCGAAAAAACACGTACGGTTCCACTTTCTGCCATCAAAAAGTGCTCTCAGCGGAAGCCTTTGGGTACACCTGAACTCCCTGGGGGAGCCTTTACGCAACCCCACACTCAACAGGACTCTGCGTCTTCACTCTTTCCTAACAACCCTAAACATAACCCTAACCGCAACAAGAAGCTCAACCCGAGTTAGACCCGAAAAAACACGTACGGTGCCACTTTCTGCCATCAAAAAGTGCTCTCAGCGGAAGCCTTTGGGTACACCTGAACTCCCTGGGGGAGCCTTTACGCAACCCCACACTCAACAGGACTCTGCGTCTTCACTCTTTCCTAACAACCCTAAACATAACCCTAACCGCAACAAGAAGCTCAACCCGAGTTAGACCCGAAAAAACACGTACGGTGCCACTTTCTGCCATCAAAAAGTGCTCTCAGCGGAAGCCTTTGGGTACACCTGAACTCCCTGGGGGAGCCTTTACGCAACCCCACACTCAACAGGACTCTGCGTCTTCACTCTTTCCTAACAACCCTAAACATAACCCTAACCGCAACAAGAAGCTCAACCCGAGTTAGACCCGAAAAAACACGTACGGTGCCACTTTCTGCCATCAAAAAGTGCTCTCAGCGGAAGCCTTTGGGTACACCTGAACTCCCTGGGGGAGCCTTTACGCAACCCCACACTCAACAGGACTCTGCGTCTTCACTCTTTCCTAACAACCCTAAACATAACCCTAACCGCAACAAGAAGCTGAACCCGAGTTAGACCCGAAAAAACACGTACGGTGCCACTTTCTGCCATCAAAAAGTGCTCTCAGCGGAAGCCTTTGGGTACACCTGAACTCCCTGGGGGAGCCTTTACGCAACCCCACACTCAACAGGACTCTGCGTCTTCACTCTTTCCTAACAACCCTAAACATAACCCTAACCGCAACAAGAAGCTGAACCCGAGTTAGACCCGAAAAAACACGTACGGTGCCACTTTCTGCCATCAAAAAGTGCTCTCAGCGGAAGCCTTTGGGTACACCTGAACTCCCTGGGGGAGCCTTTACGCAACCCCACACTCAACAGGACTCTGCGTCTTCACTCTTTCCTAACAACCCTAAACATAACCCTAACCGCAACAAGAAGCTCAACCCGAGTTAGACCCGAAAAAACACGTACGGTGCCACTTTCTGCCATCAAAAAGTGCTCTCAGCGGAAGCCTTTGGGTACACCTGAACTCCCTGGGGGAGCCTTTAGGCAACCCCACACTCAACAGGACTCTGCGTCTTCACTCTTTCCTAACAACCCTAAACATAACCCTAACCGCAACAAGAAGCTGAACCCGAGTTAGACCCGAAAAAACACGTACGGTGCCACTTTCTGCCATCCAAAAGTGCTCTCAGCGGAAGCCTTTGGGAACACCTGAACTCCCTGGGGGAGCCTTTACGCAACCCCACACTCAACAGGACTCTGCGTCTTCACTCTTTCCTAACAACCCTAAACATAACCTTAACCGGAACAAGAAGCTGAACCCGAGTTAGACCCGAAAAAACACGTACGGTGCCACTTTCTGCCATCAAAAAGTGCTCTCAGCGGAAGCCTTTGGGTACACCTGAACTCCCTGGGGGAGCCTTTACGCAACCCCACACTCAACAGGACTCTGCGTCTTCACTCTTTCCTAACAACCCTAAACATAACCCTAACCGCAACAAGAAGCTGAACCCGAGTTAGACCCGAAAAAACACGTACGGTGCCACTTTCTGCCATCAAAAAGTGCTCTCAGCGGAAGCCTTTGGGTACACCTGAACTCCCTGGGGGAGCCTTTACGCAACCCCACACTCAACAGGACTCTGCGTCTTCACTCTTTCCTAACAACCCTAAACATAACCCTAACCGCAACAAGAAGCTCAACCCGAGTTAGACCCGAAAAAACACGTACGGTGCCACTTTCTGCCATCAAAAAGTGCTCTCAGCGGAAGCCTTTGGGTACACCTGAACTCCCTGGGGGAGCCTTTACGCAACCCCACACTCAACAGGACTCTGCGTCTTCACTCTTTCCTAACAACCCTAAACATAACCCTAACCGCAACAAGAAGCTCAACCCGAGTTAGACCCGAAAAAACACGTACGGTGCCACTTTCTGCCATCAAAAAGTGCTCTCAGCGGAAGCCTTTGGGTACACCTGAACTCCCTGGGGGAGCCTTTACGCAACCCCACACTCAACAGGACTCTGCGTCTTCACTCTTTCCTAACAACCCTAAACATAACCCTAACCGCAACAAGAAGCTCAACCCGAGTTAGACCCGAAAAAACACGTACGGTACCACTTTCTGCCATCAAAAAGTGCTCTGAGCGGAAGCCTTTGGGTACACCTGAACTCCCTGGGGGAGCCTTTACGCAACCCCACACTCAACAGGACTCTGCGTCTTCACTCTTTCCTAACAACCCTAAACATAACCTTAACCGGAACAAGAAGCTGAACCCGAGTTAGACCCGAAAAAACACGTACGGTGCCACTTTCTGCCATCAAAAAGTGCTCTCAGCGGAAGCCTTTGGGTACACCTGAACTCCCTGGGGGAGCCTTTACGCAACCCCACACTCAACAGGACTCTGCGTCTTCACTCTTTCCTAACAACCCTAAACATAACCCTAACCGCAACAAGAAGCTGAACCCGAGTTAGACCCGAAAAAACACGTACGGTGCCACTTTCTGCCATCAAAAAGTGCTCTGAGCGGAAGCCTTTGGGTACACCTGAACTCCCTGGGGGAGCCTTTACGCAACCCCACACTCAACAGGACTCTGCGTCTTCACTCTTTCCTAACAACCCTAAACATAACCCTAACCGCAACAAGAAGCTGAACCCGAGTTAGACCCGAAAAAACACGTACGGTGCCACTTTCTGCCATCAAAAAGTGCTCTCAGCGGAAGCCTTTGGGTACACCTGAACTCCCTGGGGGAGCCTTTACGCAACCCCACACTCAACAGGACTCTGCGTCTTCACTCTTTCCTAACAACCCTAAACATAACCCTAACCGCAACAAGAAGCTGAACCCGAGTTAGACCCGAAAAAACACGTACGGTGCCACTTTCTGCCATCAAATAGTGCTCTCAGCGGAAGCCTTTGGGTACACCTGAACTCCCTGGGGGAGCCTTTACGCAACCCCACACTCAACAGGACTCTGCGTCTTCACTCTTTCCTAACAACCCTAAACATAACCCTAACCGGAACAAGAAGCTGAACCCGAGTTAGACCCGAAAAAACACGTACGGTGCCACTTTCTGCCATCAAAAAGTGCTCTCAGCGGAAGCCTTTGGGTACACCTGAACTCCCTGGGGGAGCCTTTACGCAACCCCACACTCAACAGGACTCTGCGTCTTCACTCTTTCCTAACAACCCTAAACATAAGCCTAACCGGAACAAAAAGCTCAACCCGAGTTAGACCCGAAAAAACACGTACGGTGCCACTTTCTGCCATCCAAAAGTGCTCTCAGCGGAAGCCTTTGGGTACACCTGAACTCCCTGGGGGAGCCTTTACGCAACCCCACACTCAACAGGACTCTGCGTCTTCACTCTTTCCTAACAACCCTAAACATAACCCTAACCGCAACAAGAAGCTCAACCCGAGTTAGACCCGAAAAAACACGTACGGTGCCACTTTCTGCCATCAAAAAGTGCTCTCAGCGGAAGCCTTTGGGTACACCTGAACTCCCTGGGGGAGCCTTTACGCAACCCCACACTCAACAGGACTCTGCGTCTTCACTCTTTCCTAACAACCCTAAACATAACCCTAACCGCAACAAGAAGCTCAACCCGAGTTAGACCCGAAAAAACACGTACGGTGCCACTTTCTGCCATCAAAAAGTGCTCTGAGCGGAAGCCTTTGGGTACACCTGAACTCCCTGGGGGAGCCTTTACGCAACCCCACACTCAACAGGACTCTGCGTCTTCACTCTTTCCTAACAACCCTAAACATAACCCTAACCGCAACAAGAAGCTGAACCCGAGTTAGACCCGAAAAAACACGTACGGTGCCACTTTCTGCCATCCAAAAGTGCTCTCAGTGGAAGCCTTTGGGTACACCTGAACTCCCTGGGGGAGCCTTTACGCAACCCCACACTCAACAGGACTCTGCGTCTTCACTCTTTCCTAACAACCCTAAAGATAACCCTAACCGCAACAAGAAGCTCAACCCGAGTTAGACCCGAAAAAACACGTACGGTGCCACTTTCTGCCATCAAAAAGTGCTCTCAGCGGAAGCCTTTGGGTACACCTGAACTCCCTGGGGGAGCCTTTACGCAACCCCACACTCAACAGGACTCTGCGTCTTCACTCTTTCCTAACAACCCTAAACATAACCCTAACCGCAACAAGAAGCTGAACCCGAGTTAGACCCGAAAAAACACGTACGGTGCCACTTTCTGCCATCAAATAGTGCTCTCAGCGGAAGCCTTTGGGTACACCTGAACTCCCTGGGGGAGCCTTTACGCAACCCCACACTCAACAGGACTCTGCGTCTTCACTCTTTCCTAACAACCCTAAACATAACCCTAACCGGAACAAGAAGCTGAACCCGAGTTAGACCCGAAAAAACACGTACGGTGCCACTTTCTGCCATCAAAAAGTGCTCTCAGCGGAAGCCTTTGGGAACACCTGAACTCCCTGGGGGAGCCTTTACGCAACCCCACACTCAACAGGACTCTGCGTCTTCACTCTTTCCTAACAACCCTAAACATAAGCCTAACCGGAACAAGAAGCTCAACCCGAGTTAGACCCGAAAAAACACGTACGGTGCCACTTTCTGCCATCAAAAAGTGCTCTCAGCGGAAGCCTTTGGGTACACCTGAACTCCCTGGGGGAGCCTTTACGCAACCCCACACTCAACAGGACTCTGCGTCTTCACTCTTTCCTAACAACCCTAAACATAACCCTAACCGCAACAAGAAGCTGAACCCGAGTTAGACCCGAAAAAACACGTACGGTGCCACTTTCTGCCATCAAAAAGTGCTCTGAGCGGAAGCCTTTGGGTACACCTGAACTCCCTGGGGGAGCCTTTACGCAACCCCACACTCAACAGGACTCTGCGTCTTCACTCTTTCCTAACAACCCTAAACATAACCCTAACCGCAACAAGAAGCTGAACCCGAGTTAGACCCGAAAAAACACGTACGGTGCCACTTTCTGCCATCAAAAAGTGCTCTGAGCGGAAGCCTTTGGGTACACCTGAACTCCCTGGGGGAGCCTTTACGCAACCCCACACTCAACAGGACTCTGCGTCTTCACTCTTTCCTAACAACCCTAAACATAACCCTAACCGCAACAAGAAGCTCAACCCGAGTTAGACCCGAAAAAACACGTACGGTGCCACTTTCTGCCATCAAAAAGTGCTCTCAGTGGAAGCCTTTGGGTACACCTGAACTCCCTGGGGGAGCCTTTACGCAACCCCACACTCAACAGGACTCTGCGTCTTCACTCTTTCCTAACAACCCTAAACATAACCCTAACCGCAACAAGAAGCTGAACCCGAGTTAGACCCGAAAAAACACGTACGGTGCCACTTTCTGCCATCAAAAAGTGCTCTCAGCGGAAGCCTTTGGGTACACCTGAACTCCCTGGGGGAGCCTTTACGCAACCCCACACTCAACAGGACTCTGCGTCTTCACTCTTTCCTAACAACCCTAAACATAAGCCTAACCGGAACAAGAAGCTCAACCCGAGTTAGACCCGAAAAAACACGTACGGTGCCACTTTCTGCCATCAAAAAGTGCTCTCAGCGGAAGCCTTTGGGTACACCTGAACTCCCTGGGGGAGCCTTTACGCAACCCCACACTCAACAGGACTCTGCGTCTTCACTCTTTCCTAACAACCCTAAACATATCCCTAACCGCAACAAGAAGCTCAACCCGAGTTAGACCCGAAAAAACACGTACGGTGCCACTTTCTGCCATCCAAAAGTGCTCTCAGCGGAAGCCTTTGGGTACACCTGAACTCCCTGGGGGAGCCTTTACGCAACCCCACACTCAACAGGACTCTGCGTCTTCACTCTTTCCTAACAACCCTAAACATAACCCTAACCGCAACAAGAAGCTGAACCCGAGTTAGACCCGAAAAAACACGTACGGTGCCACTTTCTGCCATCAAAAAGTGCTCTCAGCGGAAGCCTTTGGGTACACCTGAACTCCCTGGGGGAGCCTTTACGCAACCCCACACTCAACAGGACTCTGCGTCTTCACTCTTTCCTAACAACCCTAAACATAACCCTAACCGGAACAAGAAGCTGAACCCGAGTTAGACCCGAAAAAACACGTACGGTGCCACTTTCTGCCATCAAAAAGTGCTCTCAGTGGAAGCCTTTGGGTACACCTGAACTCCCTGGGGGAGCCTTTACGCAACCCCACACTCAACAGGACTCTGCGTCTTCACTCTTTCCTAACAACCCTAAACATAACCCTAACCGCAACAAGAAGCTGAACCCGAGTTAGACCCGAAAAAACACGTACGGTGCCACTTTCTGCCATCAAAAAGTGCTCTCAGCGGAAGCCTTTGGGTACACCTGAACTCCCTGGGGGAGCCTTTACGCAACCCCACACTCAACAGGACTCTGCGTCTTCACTCTTTCCTAACAACCCTAAACATAACCCTAACCGCAACAAGAAGCTGAACCCGAGTTAGACCCGAAAAAACACGTACGGTGCCACTTTCTGCCATCAAATAGTGCTCTCAGCGGAAGCCTTTGGGTACACCTGAACTCCCTGGGGGAGCCTTTACGCAACCCCACACTCAACAGGACTCTGCGTCTTCACTCTTTCCTAACAACCCTAAACATAACCCTAACCGGAACAAGAAGCTGAACCCGAGTTAGACCCGAAAAAACACGTACGGTGCCACTTTCTGCCATCAAAAAGTGCTCTCAGCGGAAGCCTTTGGGAACACCTGAACTCCCTGGGGGAGCCTTTACGCAACCCCACACTCAACAGGACTCTGCGTCTTCACTCTTTCCTAACAACCCTAAACATAATCCTAACCGGAACAAGAAGCTGAACCCGAGTTAGACCCGAAAAAACACGTACGGTGCCACTTTCTGCCATCAAAAAGTGCTCTCAGCGGAAGCCTTTGGGTACACCTGAACTCCCTGGGGGAGCCTTTACGCAACCCCACACTCAACAGGACTCTGCGTCTTCACTCTTTCCTAACAACCCTAAACATAACCCTAACCGCAACAAGAAGCTCAACCCGAGTTAGACCCGAAAAAACACGTACGGTGCCACTTTCTGCCATCAAAAAGTGCTCTGAGCGGAAGCCTTTGGGTACACCTGAACTCCCTGGGGGAGCCTTTACGCAACCCCACACTCAACAGGACTCTGCGTCTTCACTCTTTCCTAACAACCCTAAACATAACCCTAACCGCAACAAGAAGCTGAACCCGAGTTAGACCCGAAAAAACACGTACGGTGCCACTTTCTGCCATCAAAAAGTGCTCTCAGCGGAAGCCTTTGGGTACACCTGAACTCCCTGGGGGAGCCTTTACGCAACCCCACACTCAACAGGACTCTGCGTCTTCACTCTTTCCTAACAACCCTAAACATAACCCTAACCGCAACAAGAAGCTCAACCTGAGTTAGACCCGAAAAAACACGTACGGTGCCACTTTCTGCCATCCAAAAGTGCTCTCAGCTGAAGCCTTTGGGTACACCTGAACTCCCTGGGGGAGCCTTTACGCAACCCCACACTCAACAGGACTCTGCGTCTTCACTCTTTCCTAACAACCCTAAACATAACCCTAACCGCAACAAGAAGCTGAACCCGAGTTAGACCCGAAAAAACACGTACGGTGCCACTTTCTGCCATCAAAAAGTGCTCTCAGCGGAAGCCTTTGGGTACACCTGAACTCCCTGGGGGAGCCTTTACGCAACCCCACACTCAACAGGACTCTGCGTCTTCACTCTTTCCTAACAACCCTAAACATAACCCTAACCGCAACAAGAAGCTGAACCCGAGTTAGACCCGAAAAAACACGTACGGTGCCACTTTCTGCCATCAAAAAGTGCTCTGAGCGGAAGCCTTTGGGTACACCTGAACTCCCTGGGGGAGCCTTTACGCAACCCCACACTCAACAGGACTCTGCGTCTTCACTCTTTCCTAACAACCCTAAACATAACCCTAACCGCAACAAGAAGCTGAACCCGAGTTAGACCCGAAAAAACACGTACGGTGCCACTTTCTGCCATCAAAAAGTGCTCTCAGCGCAAGCCTTTGGGTACACCTGAACTCCCTGGGGGAGCCTTTACGCAACCCCACACTCAACAGGACTCTGCGTCTTCACTCTTTCCTAACAACCCTAAACATAACCCTAACCGCAACAAGAAGCTGAACCCGAGTTAGACCCGAAAAAACACGTACGGTGCCACTTTCTGCCATCAAAAAGTGCTCTCAGCGGAAGCCTTTGGGTACACCTGAACTCCCTGGGGGAGCCTTTACGCAACCCCACACTCAACAGGACTCTGCGTCTTCACTCTTTCCTAACAACCCTAAACATAACCCTAACCGCAACAAGAAGCTGAACCCGAGTTAGACCCGAAAAAACACGTACGGTGCCACTTTCTGCCATCAAAAAGTGCTCTCAGTGGAAGCCTTTGGGTACACCTGAACTCCCTGGGGGAGCCTTTACGCAACCCCACACTCAACAGGACTCTGCGTCTTCACTCTTTCCTAACAACCCTAAACATAACCCTAACCGCAACAAGAAGCTCAACCCGAGTTAGACCCGAAAAAACACGTACGGTGCCACTTTCTGCCATCAAAAAGTGCTCTCAGCGGAAGCCTTTGGGTACACCTGAACTCCCTGGGGGAGCCTTTACGCAACCCCACACTCAACAGGACTCTGCGTCTTCACTCTTTCCTAACAACCCTAAACATAACCCTAACCGCAACAAGAAGCTCAACCCGAGTTAGACCCGAAAAAACACGTACGGTGCCACTTTCTGCCATCAAAAAGTGCTCTGAGCGGAAGCCTTTGGGTACACCTGAACTCCCTGGGGGAGCCTTTACGCAACCCCACACTCAACAGGACTCTGCGTCTTCACTCTTTCCTAACAACCCTAAACATAACCCTAACCGCAACAAGAAGCTGAACCCGAGTTAGACCCGAAAAAACACGTACGGTGCCACTTTCTGCCATCCAAAAGTGCTCTCAGTGGAAGCCTTTGGGTACACCTGAACTCCCTGGGGGAGCCTTTACGCAACCCCACACTCAACAGGACTCTGCGTCTTCACTCTTTCCTAACAACCCTAAAGATAACCCTAACCGCAACAAGAAGCTCAACCCGAGTTAGACCCGAAAAAACACGTACGGTGCCACTTTCTGCCATCAAAAAGTGCTCTCAGCGGAAGCCTTTGGGTACACCTGAACTCCCTGGGGGAGCCTTTACGCAACCCCACACTCAACAGGACTCTGCGTCTTCACTCTTTCCTAACAACCCTAAACATAACCCTAACCGCAACAAGAAGCTGAACCCGAGTTAGACCCGAAAAAACACGTACGGTGCCACTTTCTGCCATCAAATAGTGCTCTCAGCGGAAGCCTTTGGGTACACCTGAACTCCCTGGGGGAGCCTTTACGCAACCCCACACTCAACAGGACTCTGCGTCTTCACTCTTTCCTAACAACCCTAAACATAACCCTAACCGGAACAAGAAGCTGAACCCGAGTTAGACCCGAAAAAACACGTACGGTGCCACTTTCTGCCATCAAAAAGTGCTCTCAGCGGAAGCCTTTGGGAACACCTGAACTCCCTGGGGGAGCCTTTACGCAACCCCACACTCAACAGGACTCTGCGTCTTCACTCTTTCCTAACAACCCTAAACATAAGCCTAACCGGAACAAGAAGCTCAACCCGAGTTAGACCCGAAAAAACACGTACGGTGCCACTTTCTGCCATCAAAAAGTGCTCTCACCGGAAGCCTTTGGGTACACCTGAACTCCCTGGGGGAGCCTTTACGCAACCCCACACTCAACAGGACTCTGCGTCTTCACTCTTTCCTAACAACCCTAAACATAACCCTAACCGCAACAAGAAGCTGAACCCGAGTTAGACCCGAAAAAACACGTACGGTGCCACTTTCTGCCATCAAAAAGTGCTCTGAGCGGAAGCCTTTGGGTACACCTGAACTCCCTGGGGGAGCCTTTACGCAACCCCACACTCAACAGGACTCTGCGTCTTCACTCTTTCCTAACAACCCTAAACATAACCCTAACCGCAACAAGAAGCTGAACCCGAGTTAGACCCGAAAAAACACGTACGGTGCCACTTTCTGCCATCAAAAAGTGCTCTGAGCGGAAGCCTTTGGGTACACCTGAACTCCCTGGGGGAGCCTTTACGCAACCCCACACTCAACAGGACTCTGCGTCTTCACTCTTTCCTAACAACCCTAAACATAACCCTAACCGCAACAAGAAGCTCAACCCGAGTTAGACCCGAAAAAACACGTACGGTGCCACTTTCTGCCATCAAAAAGTGCTCTCAGTGGAAGCCTTTGGGTACACCTGAACTCCCTGGGGGAGCCTTTACGCAACCCCACACTCAACAGGACTCTGCGTCTTCACTCTTTCCTAACAACCCTAAACATAACCCTAACCGCAACAAGAAGCTGAACCCGAGTTAGACCCGAAAAAACACGTACGGTGCCACTTTCTGCCATCAAAAAGTGCTCTCAGCGGAAGCCTTTGGGTACACCTGAACTCCCTGGGGGAGCCTTTACGCAACCCCACACTCAACAGGACTCTGCGTCTTCACTCTTTCCTAACAACCCTAAACATAAGCCTAACCGGAACAAGAAGCTCAACCCGAGTTAGACCCGAAAAAACACGTACGGTGCCACTTTCTGCCATCAAAAAGTGCTCTCAGCGGAAGCCTTTGGGTACACCTGAACTCCCTGGGGGAGCCTTTACGCAACCCCACACTCAACAGGACTCTGCGTCTTCACTCTTTCCTAACAACCCTAAACATATCCCTAACCGCAACAAGAAGCTCAACCCGAGTTAGACCCGAAAAAACACGTACGGTGCCACTTTCTGCCATCCAAAAGTGCTCTCAGCGGAAGCCTTTGGGTACACCTGAACTCCCTGGGGGAGCCTTTACGCAACCCCACACTCAACAGGACTCTGCGTCTTCACTCTTTCCTAACAACCCTAAACATAACCCTAACCGCAACAAGAAGCTGAACCCGAGTTAGACCCGAAAAAACACGTACGGTGCCACTTTCTGCCATCAAAAAGTGCTCTCAGCGGAAGCCTTTGGGTACACCTGAACTCCCTGGGGGAGCCTTTACGCAACCCCACACTCAACAGGACTCTGCGTCTTCACTCTTTCCTAACAACCCTAAACATAACCCTAACCGGAACAAGAAGCTGAACCCGAGTTAGACCCGAAAAAACACGTACGGTGCCACTTTCTGCCATCAAAAAGTGCTCTCAGTGGAAGCCTTTGGGTACACCTGAACTCCCTGGGGGAGCCTTTACGCAACCCCACACTCAACAGGACTCTGCGTCTTCACTCTTTCCTAACAACCCTAAACATAACCCTAACCGCAACAAGAAGCTGAACCCGAGTTAGACCCGAAAAAACACGTACGGTGCCACTTTCTGCCATCAAAAAGTGCTCTCAGCGGAAGCCTTTGGGTACACCTGAACTCCCTGGGGGAGCCTTTACGCAACCCCACACTCAACAGGACTCTGCGTCTTCACTCTTTCCTAACAACCCTAAACATAACCCTAACCGCAACAAGAAGCTGAACCCGAGTTAGACCCGAAAAAACACGTACGGTGCCACTTTCTGCCATCAAATAGTGCTCTCAGCGGAAGCCTTTGGGTACACCTGAACTCCCTGGGGGAGCCTTTACGCAACCCCACACTCAACAGGACTCTGCGTCTTCACTCTTTCCTAACAACCCTAAACATAACCCTAACCGGAACAAGAAGCTGAACCCGAGTTAGACCCGAAAAAACACGTACGGTGCCACTTTCTGCCATCAAAAAGTGCTCTCAGCGGAAGCCTTTGGGAACACCTGAACTCCCTGGGGGAGCCTTTACGCAACCCCACACTCAACAGGACTCTGCGTCTTCACTCTTTCCTAACAACCCTAAACATAATCCTAACCGGAACAAGAAGCTGAACCCGAGTTAGACCCGAAAAAACACGTACGGTGCCACTTTCTGCCATCAAAAAGTGCTCTCAGCGGAAGCCTTTGGGTACACCTGAACTCCCTGGGGGAGCCTTTACGCAACCCCACACTCAACAGGACTCTGCGTCTTCACTCTTTCCTAACAACCCTAAACATAACCCTAACCGCAACAAGAAGCTGAACCCGAGTTAGACCCGAAAAAACACGTACGGTGCCACTTTCTGCCATCAAAAAGTGCTCTGAGCGGAAGCCTTTGGGTACACCTGAACTCCCTGGGGGAGCCTTTACGCAACCCCACACTCAACAGGACTCTGCGTCTTCACTCTTTCCTAACAACCCTAAACATAACCCTAACCGCAACAAGAAGCTGAACCCGAGTTAGACCCGAAAAAACACGTACGGTGCCACTTTCTGCCATCAAAAAGTGCTCTCAGCGGAAGCCTTTGGGTACACCTGAACTCCCTGGGGGAGCCTTTACGCAACCCCACACTCAACAGGACTCTGCGTCTTCACTCTTTCCTAACAACCCTAAACATAACCCTAACCGCAACAAGAAGCTCAACCTGAGTTAGACCCGAAAAAACACGTACGGTGCCACTTTCTGCCATCCAAAAGTGCTCTCAGCTGAAGCCTTTGGGTACACCTGAACTCCCTGGGGGAGCCTTTACGCAACCCCACACTCAACAGGACTCTGCGTCTTCACTCTTTCCTAACAACCCTAAACATAACCCTAACCGCAACAAGAAGCTGAACCCGAGTTAGACCCGAAAAAACACGTACGGTGCCACTTTCTGCCATCAAAAAGTGCTCTCAGCGGAAGCCTTTGGGTACACCTGAACTCCCTGGGGGAGCCTTTACGCAACCCCACACTCAACAGGACTCTGCGTCTTCACTCTTTCCTAACAACCCTAAACATAACCCTAACCGCAACAAGAAGCTGAACCCGAGTTAGACCCGAAAAAACACGTACGGTGCCACTTTCTGCCATCAAAAAGTGCTCTGAGCGGAAGCCTTTGGGTACACCTGAACTCCCTGGGGGAGCCTTTACGCAACCCCACACTCAACAGGACTCTGCGTCTTCACTCTTTCCTAACAACCCTAAACATAACCCTAACCGCAACAAGAAGCTGAACCCGAGTTAGACCCGAAAAAACACGTACGGTGCCACTTTCTGCCATCAAAAAGTGCTCTCAGCGCAAGCCTTTGGGTACACCTGAACTCCCTGGGGGAGCCTTTACGCAACCCCACACTCAACAGGACTCTGCGTCTTCACTCTTTCCTAACAACCCTAAACATAACCCTAACCGCAACAAGAAGCTGAACCCGAGTTAGACCCGAAAAAACACGTACGGTGCCACTTTCTGCCATCAAAAAGTGCTCTCAGCGGAAGCCTTTGGGTACACCTGAACTCCCTGGGGGAGCCTTTACGCAACCCCACACTCAACAGGACTCTGCGTCTTCACTCTTTCCTAACAACCCTAAACATAACCCTAACCGCAACAAGAAGCTGAACCCGAGTTAGACCCGAAAAAACACGTACGGTGCCACTTTCTGCCATCAAAAAGTGCTCTCAGTGGAAGCCTTTGGGTACACCTGAACTCCCTGGGGGAGCCTTTACGCAACCCCACACTCAACAGGACTCTGCGTCTTCACTCTTTCCTAACAACCCTAAACATAACCCTAACCGCAACAAGAAGCTGAACCCGAGTTAGACCCGAAAAAACACGTACGGTGCCACTTTCTGCCATCAAAAAGTGCTCTCAGCGGAAGCCTTTGGGTACACCTGAACTCCCTGGGGGAGCCTTTACGCAACCCCACACTCAACAGGACTCTGCGTCTTCACTCTTTCCTAACAACCCTAAACATAACCCTAACCGCAACAAGAAGCTCAACCCGAGTTAGACCCGAAAAAACACGTACGGTGCCACTTTCTGCCATCAAAAAGTGCTCTCAGCGGAAGCCTTTGGGTACACCTGAACTCCCTGGGGGAGCCTTTACGCAACCCCACACTCAACAGGACTCTGCGTCTTCACTCTTTCCTAACAACCCTAAACATAACCCTAACCGCAACAAGAAGCTCAACCCGAGTTAGACCCGAAAAAACACGTACGGTGCCACTTTCTGCCATCAAAAAGTGCTCTCAGCGGAAGCCTTTGGGTACACCTGAACTCCCTGGGGGAGCCTTTACGCAACCCCACACTCAACAGGACTCTGCGTCTTCACTCTTTCCTAACAACCCTAAACATAACCCTAACCGCAACAAGAAGCTCAACCCGAGTTAGACCCGAAAAAACACGTACGGTGCCACTTTCTGCCATCAAAAAGTGCTCTCAGCGGAAGCCTTTGGGTACACCTGAACTCCCTGGGGGAGCCTTTACGCAACCCCACACTCAACAGGACTCTGCGTCTTCACTCTTTCCTAACAACCCTAAACATAACCCTAACCGGAACAAGAAGCTGAACCCGAGTTAGACCCGAAAAAACACGTACGGTGCCACTTTCTGCCATCAAAAAGTGCTCTCAGTGGAAGCCTTTGGGTACACCTGAACTCCCTGGGGGAGCCTTTACGCAACCCCACACTCAACAGGACTCTGCGTCTTCACTCTTTCCTAACAACCCTAAACATAACCCTAACCGCAACAAGAAGCTCAACCCGAGTTAGACCCGAAAAAACACGTACGGTGCCACTTTCTGCCATCAAAAAGTGCTCTCAGCGGAAGCCTTTGGGTACACCTGAACTCCCTGGGGGAGCCTTTACGCAACCCCACACTCAACAGGACTCTGCGTCTTCACTCTTTCCTAACAACCCTAAACATAACCCTAACCGCAACAAGAAGCTGAACCCGAGTTAGACCCGAAAAAACACGTACGGTGCCACTTTCTGCCATCAAATAGTGCTCTCAGCGGAAGCCTTTGGGTACACCTGAACTCCCTGGGGGAGCCTTTACGCAACCCCACACTCAACAGGACTCTGCGTCTTCACTCTTTCCTAACAACCCTAAACATAACCCTAACCGCAACAAGAAGCTGAACCCGAGTTAGACCCGAAAAAACACGTATGGTGCCACTTTCTGCCATCAAAAAGTGCTCTCAGCGGAAGCCTTTGGGAACACCTGAACTCCCTGGGGGAGCCTTTACGCAACCCCACACTCAACAGGACTCTGCGTCTTCACTCTTTCCTAACAACCCTAAACATAAGCCTAACCGGAACAAGAAGCTCAACCCGAGTTAGACCCGAAAAAACACGTACGGTGCCACTTTCTGCCATCAAAAAGTGCTCTCAGCGGAAGCCTTTGGGTACACCTGAACTCCCTGGGGGAGCCTTTACGCAACCCCACACTCAACAGGACTCTGCGTCTTCACTCTTTCCTAACAACCCTAAACATAACCCTAACCGCAACAAGAAGCTGAACCCGAGTTAGACCCGAAAAAACACGTACGGTGCCACTTTCTGCCATCAAAAAGTGCTCTCAGCGGAAGCCTTTGGGTACACCTGAACTCCCTGGGGGAGCCTTTACGCAACCCCACACTCAACAGGACTCTGCGTCTTCACTCTTTCCTAACAACCCTAAACATAACCCTAACCGCAACAAGAAGCTGAACCCGAGTTAGACCCGAAAAAACACGTACGGTGCCACTTTCTGCCATCAAAAAGTGCTCTGAGCGGAAGCCTTTGGGTACACCTGAACTCCCTGGGGGAGCCTTTACGCAACCCCACACTCAACAGGACTCTGCGTCTTCACTCTTTCCTAACAACCCTAAACATAACCCTAACCGGAACAAGAAGCTCAACCCGAGTTAGACCCGAAAAAACACGTACGGTGCCACTTTCTGCCATCAAAAAGTGCTCTGAGCGGAAGCCTTTGGGTACACCTGAACTCCCTGGGGGAGCCTTTACGCAACCCCACACTCAACAGGACTCTGCGTCTTCACTCTTTCCTAACAACCCTAAACATAAGCCTAACCGGAACAAGAAGCTCAACCCGAGTTAGACCCGAAAAAACACGTACGGTGCCACTTTCTGCCATCAAAAAGTGCTCTGAGCGGAAGCCTTTGGGTACACCTGAACTCCCTGGGGGAGCCTTTACGCAACCCCACACTCAACAGGACTCTGCGTCTTCACTCTTTCCTAACAACCCTAAACATATCCCTAACCGCAACAAGAAGCTCAACCCGAGTTAGACCCGAAAAAACACGTACGGTGCCACTTTCTGCCATCCAAAAGTGCTCTCAGCGGAAGCCTTTGGGTACACCTGAACTCCCTGGGGGAGCCTTTACGCAACCCCACACTCAACAGGACTCTGCGTCTTCACTCTTTCCTAACAACCCTAAACATAACCCTAACCGCAACAAGAAGCTGAACCCGAGTTAGACCCGAAAAAACACGTACGGTGCCACTTTCTGCCATCAAAAAGTGCTCTGAGCGGAAGCCTTTGGGTACACCTGAACTCCCTGGGGGAGCCTTTACGCAACCCCACACTCAACAGGACTCTGCGTCTTCACTCTTTCCTAACAACCCTAAACATAACCCTAACCGGAACAAGAAGCTGAACCCGAGTTAGACCCGAAAAAACACGTACGGTGCCACTTTCTGCCATCAAAAAGTGCTCTCAGTGGAAGCCTTTGGGTACACCTGAACTCCCTGGGGGAGCCTTTACGCAACCCCACACTCAACAGGACTCTGCGTCTTCACTCTTTCCTAACAACCCTAAACATAACCCTAACCGCAACAAGAAGCTCAACCCGAGTTAGACCCGAAAAAACACGTACGGTGCCACTTTCTGCCATCAAAAAGTGCTCTCAGCGGAAGCCTTTGGGTACACCTGAACTCCCTGGGGGAGCCTTTACGCAACCCCACACTCAACAGGACTCTGCGTCTTCACTCTTTCCTAACAACCCTAAACATAACCCTAACCGCAACAAGAAGCTGAACCCGAGTTAGACCCGAAAAAACACGTACGGTGCCACTTTCTGCCATCAAATAGTGCTCTCAGCGCAAGCCTTTGGGTACACCTGAACTCCCTGGGGGAGCCTTTACGCAACCCCACACTCAACAGGACTCTGCGTCTTCACTCTTTCCTAACAACCCTAAACATAACCCTAACCGCAACAAGAAGCTGAACCCGAGTTAGACCCGAAAAAACACGTACGGTGCCACTTTCTGCCATCAAAAAGTGCTCTCAGCGGAAGCCTTTGGGAACACCTGAACTCCCTGGGGGAGCCTTTACGCAACCCCACACTCAACAGGACTCTGCGTCTTCACTCTTTCCTAACAACCCTAAACATAATCCTAACCGGAACAAGAAGCTGAACCCGAGTTAGACCCGAAAAAACACGTACGGTGCCACTTTCTGCCATCAAAAAGTGCTCTCAGCGGAAGCCTTTGGGTACACCTGAACTCCCTGGGGGAGCCTTTACGCAACCCCACACTCAACAGGACTCTGCGTCTTCACTCTTTCCTAACAACCCTAAACATAACCCTAACCGCAACAAGAAGCTGAACCCGAGTTAGACCCGAAAAAACACGTACGGTGCCACTTTCTGCCATCAAAAAGTGCTCTGAGCGGAAGCCTTTGGGTACACCTGAACTCCCTGGGGGAGCCTTTACGCAACCCCACACTCAACAGGACTCTGCGTCTTCACTCTTTCCTAACAACCCTAAACATAACCCTAACCGCAACAAGAAGCTGAACCCGAGTTAGACCCGAAAAAACACGTACGGTGCCACTTTCTGCCATCAAAAAGTGCTCTGAGCGGAAGCCTTTGGGTACACCTGAACTCCCTGGGGGAGCCTTTACGCAACCCCACACTCAACAGGACTCTGCGTCTTCACTCTTTCCTAACAACCCTAAACATAACCCTAACCGGAACATGAAGCTCAACCCGAGTTAGACCCGAAAAAACACGTACGGTGCCACTTTCTGCCATCAAAAAGTGCTCTCAGTGGAAGCCTTTGGGTACACCTGAACTCCCTGGGGGAGCCTTTACGCAACCCCACACTCAACAGGACTCTGCGTCTTCACTCTTTCCTAACAACCCTAAACATAACCCTAACCGCAACAAGAAGCTCAACCCGAGTTAGACCCGAAAAAACACGTACGGTGCCACTTTCTGCCATCAAAAAGTGCTCTCAGCGGAAGCCTTTGGGTACACCTGAACTCCCTGGGGGAGCCTTTACGCAACCCCACACTCAACAGGACTCTGCGTCTTCACTCTTTCCTAACAACCCTAAACATAACCCTAACCGCAACAAGAAGCTCAACCCGAGTTAGACCCGAAAAAACACGTACGGTGCCACTTTCTGCCATCAAAAAGTGCTCTCAGCGGAAGCCTTTGGGTACACCTGAACTCCCTGGGGGAGCCTTTACGCAACCCCACACTCAACAGGACTCTGCGTCTTCACTCTTTCCTAACAACCCTAAACATAACCCTAACCGCAACAAGAAGCTCAACCTGAGTTAGACCCGAAAAAACACGTACGGTGCCACTTTCTGCCATCCAAAAGTGCTCTCAGCTGAAGCCTTTGGGTACACCTGAACTCCCTGGGGGAGCCTTTACGCAACCCCACACTCAACAGGACTCTGCGTCTTCACTCTTTCCTAACAACCCTAAACATAACCCTAACCGCAACAAGAAGCTGAACCCGAGTTAGACCCGAAAAAACACGTACGGTGCCACTTTCTGCCATCAAAAAGTGCTCTCAGCGGAAGCCTTTGGGTACACCTGAACTCCCTGGGGGAGCCTTTACGCAACCCCACACTCAACAGGACTCTGCGTCTTCACTCTTTCCTAACAACCCTAAACATAACCCTAACCGCAACAAGAAGCTGAACCCGAGTTAGACCCGAAAAAAACACGTACGGTGCCACTTTCTGCCATCAAAAAGTGCTCTCAGCGGAAGCCTTTGGGTACACCTGAACTCCCTGGGGGAGCCTTTACGCAACCCCACACTCAACAGGACTCTGCGTCTTCACTCTTTCCTAACAACCCTAAACATAACCCTAACCGCAACAAGAAGCTGAACCCGAGTTAGACCCGAAAAAACACGTACGGTGCCACTTTCTGCCATCAAAAAGTGCTCTCAGCGCAAGCCTTTGGGTACACCTGAACTCCCTGGGGGAGCCTTTACGCAACCCCACACTCAACAGGACTCTGCGTCTTCACTCTTTCCTAACAACCCTAAACATAACCCTAACCGCAACAAGAAGCTGAACCCGAGTTAGACCCGAAAAAACACGTACGGTGCCACTTTCTGCCATCAAAAAGTGCTCTCAGCGGAAGCCTTTGGGTACACCTGAACTCCCTGGGGGAGCCTTTACGCAACCCCACACTCAACAGGACTCTGCGTCTTCACTCTTTCCTAACAACCCTAAACATAACCCTAACCGGAACAAGAAGCTGAACCCGAGTTAGACCCGAAAAAACACGTACGGTGCCACTTTCTGCCATCAAAAAGTGCTCTCAGCGGAAGCCTTTGGGAACACCTGAACTCCCTGGGGGAGCCTTTACGCAACCCCACACTCAACAGGACTCTGCGTCTTCACTCTTTCCTAACAACCCTAAACATAATCCTAACCGGAACAAGAAGCTGAACCCGAGTTAGACCCGAAAAAACACGTACGGTGCCACTTTCTGCCATCAAAAAGTGCTCTCAGCGGAAGCCTTTGGGTACACCTGAACTCCCTGGGGGAGCCTTTACGCAACCCCACACTCAACAGGACTCTGCGTCTTCACTCTTTCCTAACAACCCTAAACATAACCCTAACCGCAACAAGAAGCTGAACCCGAGTTAGACCCGAAAAAACACGTACGGTGCCACTTTCTGCCATCAAAAAGTGCTCTGAGCGGAAGCCTTTGGGTACACCTGAACTCCCTGGGGGAGCCTTTACGCAACCCCACACTCAACAGGACTCTGCGTCTTCACTCTTTCCTAACAACCCTAAACATAACCCTAACCGCAACAAGAAGCTGAACCCGAGTTAGACCCGAAAAAACACGTACGGTGCCACTTTCTGCCATCAAAAAGTGCTCTCAGCGGAAGCCTTTGGGTACACCTGAACTCCCTGGGGGAGCCTTTACGCAACCCCACACTCAACAGGACTCTGCGTCTTCACTCTTTCCTAACAACCCTAAACATAACCCTAACCGGAACATGAAGCTCAACCCGAGTTAGACCCGAAAAAACACGTACGGTGCCACTTTCTGCCATCAAAAAGTGCTCTCAGTGGAAGCCTTTGGGTACACCTGAACTCCCTGGGGGAGCCTTTACGCAACCCCACACTCAACAGGACTCTGCGTCTTCACTCTTTCCTAACAACCCTAAACATAACCCTAACCGCAACAAGAAGCTGAACCCGAGTTAGACCCGAAAAAACACGTACGGTGCCACTTTCTGCCATCAAAAAGTGCTCTCAGCGGAAGCCTTTGGGTACACCTGAACTCCCTGGGGGAGCCTTTACGCAACCCCACACTCAACAGGACTCTGCGTCTTCACTCTTTCCTAACAACCCTAAACATAACCCTAACCGCAACAAGAAGCTCAACCCGAGTTAGACCCGAAAAAACACGTACGGTGCCACTTTCTGCCATCAAAAAGTGCTCTCAGCGGAAGCCTTTGGGTACACCTGAACTCCCTGGGGGAGCCTTTACGCAACCCCACACTCAACAGGACTCTGCGTCTTCACTCTTTCCTAACAACCCTAAACATAACCCTAACCGCAACAAGAAGCTCAACCTGAGTTAGACCCGAAAAAACACGTACGGTGCCACTTTCTGCCATCCAAAAGTGCTCTCAGCTGAAGCCTTTGGGTACACCTGAACTCCCTGGGGGAGCCTTTACGCAACCCCACACTCAACAGGACTCTGCGTCTTCACTCTTTCCTAACAACCCTAAACATAACCCTAACCGCAACAAGAAGCTCAACCCGAGTTAGACCCGAAAAAACACGTACGGTGCCACTTTCTGCCATCAAAAAGTGCTCTCAGCGGAAGCCTTTGGGTACACCTGAACTCCCTGGGGGAGCCTTTACGCAACCCCACACTCAACAGGACTCTGCGTCTTCACTCTTTCCTAACAACCCTAAACATAACCCTAACCGCAACAAGAAGCTGAACCCGAGTTAGACCCGAAAAAACACGTACGGTGCCACTTTCTGCCATCAAAAAGTGCTCTCAGCGGAAGCCTTTGGGTACACCTGAACTCCCTGGGGGAGCCTTTACGCAACCCCACACTCAACAGGACTCTGCGTCTTCACTCTTTCCTAACAACCCTAAACATAACCCTAACCGCAACAAGAAGCTGAACCCGAGTTAGACCCGAAAAAACACGTACGGTGCCACTTTCTGCCATCAAAAAGTGCTCTCAGCGCAAGCCTTTGGGTACACCTGAACTCCCTGGGGGAGCCTTTACGCAACCCCACACTCAACAGGACTCTGCGTCTTCACTCTTTCCTAACAACCCTAAACATAACCCTAACCGCAACAAGAAGCTGAACCCGAGTTAGACCCGAAAAAACACGTACGGTGCCACTTTCTGCCATCAAAAAGTGCTCTCAGCGGAAGCCTTTGGGTACACCTGAACTCCCTGGGGGAGCCTTTACGCAACCCCACACTCAACAGGACTCTGCGTCTTCACTCTTTCCTAACAACCCTAAACATAACCCTAACCGCAACAAGAAGCTGAACCCGAGTTAGACCCGAAAAAACACGTACGGTGCCACTTTCTGCCATCAAAAAGTGCTCTCAGTGGAAGCCTTTGGGTACACCTGAACTCCCTGGGGGAGCCTTTACGCAACCCCACACTCAACAGGACTCTGCGTCTTCACTCTTTCCTAACAACCCTAAACATAACCCTAACCGCAACAAGAAGCTGAACCCGAGTTAGACCCGAAAAAACACGTACGGTGCCACTTTCTGCCATCAAAAAGTGCTCTCAGCGGAAGCCTTTGGGTACACCTGAACTCCCTGGGGGAGCCTTTACGCAACCCCACACTCAACAGGACTCTGCGTCTTCACTCTTTCCTAACAACCCTAAACATAACCCTAACCGCAACAAGAAGCTCAACCCGAGTTAGACCCGAAAAAACACGTACGGTGCCACTTTCTGCCATCAAAAAGTGCTCTCAGCGGAAGCCTTTGGGTACACCTGAACTCCCTGGGGGAGCCTTTACGCAACCCCACACTCAACAGGACTCTGCGTCTTCACTCTTTCCTAACAACCCTAAACATAACCCTAACCGCAACAAGAAGCTCAACCCGAGTTAGACCCGAAAAAACACGTACGGTGCCACTTTCTGCCATCAAAAAGTGCTCTCAGCGGAAGCCTTTGGGTACACCTGAACTCCCTGGGGGAGCCTTTACGCAACCCCACACTCAACAGGACTCTGCGTCTTCACTCTTTCCTAACAACCCTAAACATAACCCTAACCGCAACAAGAAGCTCAACCCGAGTTAGACCCGAAAAAACACGTACGGTGCCACTTTCTGCCATCAAAAAGTGCTCTCAGCGGAAGCCTTTGGGTACACCTGAACTCCCTGGGGGAGCCTTTACGCAACCCCACACTCAACAGGACTCTGTGTCTTCACTCTTTCCTAACAACCCTAAACATAACCCTAACCGCAACAAGAAGCTGAACCCGAGTTAGACCCGAAAAAACACGTACGGTGCCACTTTCTGCCATCAAAAAGTGCTCTCAGCGGAAGCCTTTGGGTACACCTGAACTCCCTGGGGGAGCCTTTACGCAACCCCACACTTAACAGGACTCTGCGTCTTCACTCTTTCCTAACAACCCTAAACATAAACCTAACCGCAACAAGAAGCTCAACCCGAGTTAGACCCGAAAAAACACGTACGGTGCCACTTTCTGCCATCAAAAAGTGCTCTCAGCGGAAGCCTTTGGGTACACCTGAACTCCCTGGGGGAGCCTTTACGCAACCCCACACTCAACAGGACTCTGCGTCTTCACTCTTTCCTAACAACCCTAAACATAACCCTAACCGCAACAAGAAGCTGAACCCGAGTTAGACCCGAAAAAACACGTACGGTGCCACTTTCTGCCATCAAAAAGTGCTCTCAGCGCAAGCCTTTGGGTACACCTGAACTCCCTGGGGGAGCCTTTACGCAACCCCACACTCAACAGGACTCTGCGTCTTCACTCTTTCCTAACAACCCTAAACATAACCCTAACCGCAACAAGAAGCTGAACCCGAGTTTGACCCGAAAAAACACGTACGGTGCCACTTTCTGCCATCCAAAAGTGCTCTCAGCGGAAGCCTTTGGGTACACCTGAACTCCCTGGGGGAGCCTTTACGCAACCCCACACTCAACAGGACTCTGCGTCTTCACTCTTTCCTAACAACCCTAAACATAACCCTAACCGCAACAAGAAGCTGAACCCGAGTTAGACCCGAAAAAACACGTACGGTGCCACTTTCTGCCATCAAAAAGTGCTCTCAGCGCAAGCCTTTGGGTACACCTGAACTCCCTGGGGGAGCCTTTACGCAACCCCACACTCAACAGGACTCTGCGTCTTCACTCTTTCCTAACAACCCTAAACATAAGCCTAACCGCAACAAGAAGCTGAACCCGAGTTAGACCCGAAAAAACACGTACGGTGCCACTTTCTGCCATCAAAAAGTGCTCTCAGCGGAAGCCTTTGGGTACACCTGAACTCCCTGGGGGAGCCTTTACGCAACCCCACACTCAACAGGACTCTGCGTCTTCACTCTTTCCTAACAACCCTAAACATAACCCTAACCGCAACAAGAAGCTGAACCCGAGTTAGACCCGAAAAAACACGTACGGTGCCACTTTCTGCCATCAAAAAGTGCTCTCAGCGCAAGCCTTTGGGTACACCTGAACTCCCTGGGGGAGCCTTTACGCAACCCCACACTCAACAGGACTCTGCGTCTTCACTCTTTCCTAACAACCCTAAACATAACCCTAACCGCAACAAGAAGCTCAACCCGAGTTAGACCCGAAAAAACACGTACGGTGCCACTTTCTGCCATCAAAAAGTGCTCTCAGCGGAAGCCTTTGGGTACACCTGAACTCCCTGGGGGAGCCTTTACGCAACCCCACACTCAACAGGACTCTGCGTCTTCACTCTTTCCTAACAACCCTAAACATAACCCTAACCGCAACAAGAAGCTCAGCCCGAGTTAGACCCGAAAAAACACGTACGGTGCCACTTTCTGCCATCAAAAAGTGCTCTCAGCGGAAGCCTTTGGGTACACCTGAACTCCCTGGGGGAGCCTTTACGCAACCCCACACTCAACAGGACTCTGCGTCTTCACTCTTTCCTAACAACCCTAAACATAACCCTAACCGCAACAAGAAGCTGAACCCGAGTTAGACCCGAAAAAACACGTACGGTGCCACTTTCTGCCATCAAAAAGTGCTCTCAGCGGAAGCCTTTGGGTACACCTGAACTCCCTGGGGGAGCCTTTACGCAACCCCACACTCAACAGGACTCTGCGTCTTCACTCTTTCCTAACAACCCTAAACATAACCCTAACCGCAACAAGAAGCTGAACCCTGAGTTAGACCCGAAAAAACACGTACGGTGCCACTTTCTGCCATCAAAAAGTGCTCTCAGCGGAAGCCTTTGGGTACACCTGAACTCCCTGGGGGAGCCTTTACGCAACCCCACACTCAACAGGACTCTGCGTCTTCACTCTTTCCTAACAACCCTAAACATAACCCTAACCGCAACAAGAAGCTGAACCTGAGTTAGACCCGAAAAAACACGTACGGTGCCACTTTCTGCCATCAAAAAGTGCTCTCAGCGGAAGCCTTTGATACTCGTAGCATCTCCCTGGGGGAGCCTTTACGCAACCCCACACTCAACAGGACTCTGCGTCTTCACTCTTTCCTAACAACCCTAAACATAACCCTAACCGCAACAAGAAGCTGAACCCGAGTTAGACCCGAAAAAACACGTACGGTGCCACTTTCTGCCATCAAAAAGTGCTCTCAGCGGAAGCCTTTG
>NW_027664059.1:0-68822 GCF_964034855.1 Anser brachyrhynchus
CACTGGCACCACTGGGGATGCAGTACAGTGAGTCCACACAGTGCACTAGCACCACTGGGGATGCAGTGCAGTGAGTCCAGAGAGTGCACTGGCACCACAGGGGATGCAGTGCAGTGAGTCCAGAGAGTGCACTGGCACCACTGGGGATGCAGTGCAGTGAGTCCAGAGAGTGCAATGGCACCACTGCGGATGCACTGCAGTGAGTCCAGAGAGTGCACTGGCTCCACTGGGGATGCACTGCAGTGAGTCCAGAGAGTGCACTGGCACCACTGGGGATGCACTGCAGTGAGTCCAGAGAGTGTACTGGCACCACTGGGGATGCACTGAAGTGAGTCCAGAGAGTGCACTGGCACCACTGAGAATGCACTTCAGTGAGTCCAGAGAGTGCACTGGCACCACTGGGGATGCAGTGCAGTGAGTCGAGAGATTGCACTGGCACTACTGGGGATGCAGTGCAGTGAGTCCAGAGAGTGCGCTGGCACCACTGGGGATGCAGTGCAGTGAGTCCAGAGAGTGCGCTGGCACCACTGGGGATGCAGTGCAGTGACTCCAGAGAGTGCACTGGCACCACTGGGGATGCACTGCAGTGACTCCAGAGAGTGCACTGGCACCACTGGGGATGCACTGCAGTGAGTCCAGTGAGTGCACTGGCATCACTGGGGATGCAGTGCAGTAAGTCCAGAGAGTGCACTGGCACCACTGGGGAAGCAGTGCAGTGAGTCCAGAGAGTGCAGTGGCACCACTGGGGATGCAGTGCAGTGAGTCCAGAGAGTGCACTGGCAGCACTGGGGATGCAGTGCAGTGAGTCCAGAGAGTGCACTGGCACCACTGGGGATGCAGTTCAGTGAGTCCAGAGAGTGCACTGGCACCACTGGGGATGCAGTGCAGTGAGTCCAGAGAGTGCACTGGCACCACTGAGAATGCAGTGCAGTGACTCCAGAGAGCGCACAGGCACCACTGGGGATGCAGTGAAGTGAGTCCAGAGAGTGCACTGGCACCACTGGGGATGCACTGCAGTGAGCCCAGAGAGTGCACTGGCACCAGTGGGGATGCACTGCAGTCAGTCCAGTGAGTGCACTGGCACCACTGGGGAAGCAGTGCAGTGAGTCCAGAGAGTGCAGTGGCACCACTGGTGATGCAGTTTAGTGAGTCCAGAGAGTGCACTGGCACCACTGGGGATGCAGTGCAGTGAGTCCAGTGAGTGTACTGGCACCACTGGGGATGCACTGCAGTGAGTCCAGAGAGTGCACTGGCACCACTGGGGATGCGCTGCAGTCAGTCCAGAGAGTGCAGTGGCACCACTGGGGATGCACTGCAGTGAGTCCAGAGAGTGCACTGGCACCACTGGGGATGCACTGCAGTGAGTCCAGAGAGTGTACTGGCACCACTGGGGATGCAGTGCAGTGAGTCCAGAGAGTGCAGTGGCACCACTGGGGATGCAGTGCAGTGAGTCCAGAGAGTGCACTGGCACCACTGGGGATGCGGTGCTGGGAGTCCAGAGAGTGCTTTGGCACCAGTGGGGATGCAGTGCAGTTACTCCAGAGACTGCACTGGCACCACTGGGGATGCAGTGCAGTGAGTCCAGAGAGTGCACTGGCACCACTGGGGATGCAGTGCAGTGAGTCGAGAGATTGCACTGGCACCACTGGGGATGCAGTGCTGTGACTCCAGAGAGCGCACTGGCACCACTGGGGATGCAGTGCAGTGAGTCCAGAGAGTGCACTGGCACCACTGGGGATGCACTGCAGTGAGCCCAGAGAGTGCACTGGCACCACTGGGGATGCAGTGCAGTGAGTCCAGTGAGTGCACTGGCACCACTGGGGAAGCAGTGCAGTGAGTCCAGAGAGTGCAGTGGCACCACTGGGGATGCAGTTTAGTGAGTCCAGAGAGTGCACTGGCACCACTGGGGATGCAGTGCAGTGAGTCCAGTGAGTGTACTGGCACCACTGGGGATGCACTGCAGTGAGTCCAGAGAGTGCACTGGCACCACTGATAATGCACTTCAATGAGTCCAGAGAATGCACTGGCACCACTGGGGATGCACTGCAGTGAGTCCAGAGAGTGCAGTGGCACCACTGGGGATGCACTGCAGTGAGTCCAGAGAGTGTACTGGCACCACTGGGGATGCACTGAAGTGAGTCCAGAGAGTGCACTGTCACCACTGGGGATGCAGTACAGTGAGTCCAGAGAGTGCACTGGCACCAGTGGGGATGCACTGCAGTTACTCCAGAGAGTGCACTGGCACCACTGGGGATGCAGTGCAGTGAGTCCAGAGAGTGCACTGGCACCAGTGAGGATGCACTGCAGTGAGTCCAGAGAGTGCAGTGGCACCACTTGGGATGCACTGCAGTGAGTCCAGAGAGTGCACTGACACCACTGGGGATGCAGTACAGTGAGTCCAGAGAGTGCACTGGCACCACTGGGGATGCAGTGCAGTGAGTCCAGAGAGTGCACTGGCACCACTGGGGATGCAGTGCAGTGAATCCAGTGAGTGCACTGGCACCACTGGGGATGCAGTGCAGTGAGTCCAGAGAGTGCACTGGCACTACTGGGGGTGCAGTGCAGTGAGTCCAGAGAGTGCACTGGCACCACTGGGGATGCACTGCAGTGAGTCCAGAGAGTGCACTGTCACTACTGGGGATGCAGTGCAGTGAGTCCAGAGAGTGCACTGGCACCACTGGTGATGCAGTGCAGTGAGTCCTGAGAGTGCACTGGCACCACTGGGGATGCACTGCAGTGAGTCCAGAGATTGCACTGGCACCACTGGGGATGCAGTACAGTGAGTCCACACAGTGCACTGGCACCACTGGGGATGCAGTGCAGTGAGTCCAGAGAGTGCACTGGCACCACTGGGGATGCAGTGCAGTGAGTCCAGAGAGTGCACTGGCACCACTGGTGATGCACTGCTGTGAGTCCAGAGAGTGGTCTTGCACCACAGGGGATGCAGTGCAGTGACTCAAGAGAGTGCACTGGCAGCACTGGGGATGCAGTGCAGTGAGTCCAGAGAGTGCACTGGCACCACTGGATATGCAGTGCAGTGTTTCCAGAGAGTGCAATGGCACCACTGCGGATGCAGGGCAGTGAGTCCAGAGAGTGCACTGGCTCCACTGGGGATGCACTGCAGTGAGTCCAGAGAGTGCACTGGCACCACTGGGGATGCACTGCAGTGAGTCCAGAGAGTGTACTGGCACCACTGGGGATGCACTGAAGTGAGTCCAGAGAGCGCACTGGCACCACTGAGAATGCACTTCAGTGAGTCCAGAGAGTGTTCTGGCACCACTGGGGATGCAGTGCAGTGAGTCCAGAGAGTGCACTAGCACCACTGGGGATGCAGTGCAGTGAGTCCAGAGAGTGCACTGGCAGCACTGGGGATGCAGTGCAGTGAGTCCAGAGAGTGCACTGGCACCACTGGGGATGCAGTTCAGTGAGTCCAGAGAGTGCACTGGCACCACTGGGGATGCAGTGCAGTGAGTCGAGAGATTGCACTGGCACCACTGGGGATGCACTGCAGTGAGCCCAGAGAGTGCACTGGCACCACTGGGGATGCAGTGCAGTGAGTCCAGTGAGTGCACTGGCACCACTGGGGAAGCAGTGCAGTGAGTCCAGAGAGTGCAGTGGCACCACTGGGGATGCAGTTTAGTGAGTCCAGAGAGTGCACTGGCACCACTGGGGATGCAGTGCAGTGAGTCCAGTGAGTGTACTGGCACCACTGGGGATGCACTGCAGTGAGTCCAGAGAGTGCACTGGCACCACTGAGAATGCACTTCAATGAGTCCAGAGAGTGCACTGGCACCACTGGGGATGCACTGCAGTGAGTCCAGTGAGTGCAGTGGCACCACTGGGGATGCACTGCAGTGAGTCCAGAGAGTGTACTGGCACCACTGGGGATGCACTGAAGTGAGTCCAGAGAGTGCACTGTCACCACTGGGGATGCACTGCAGTGAGTCCAGAGAGTGCACTGGCACCACTGGGGATGCAGTGCAGTTACTCCAGAGAGTGCACTGGCACCACTGGGGATGCAGTGCAGTGAGTCCAGAGAGTGCACTGGCACCAGTGGGGATGCACTGCAGTGAGTCCAGAGAGTGCACTGGCACCACTGGGGATGCACTGCAGTGAGTCCAGAGAGTGCACTGTCACCACTGGGGATGCAGTACAGTGAGTCCAGAGAGTGCACTGGCACCACTGGGGATGCAGTGCAGTGAGTCCAGAGAGTGCACTGGCACCACTGGGGATGCAGTGCAGTGAATCCAGTGAGTGCACTGGCACCACTGGGGATGCAGTGCAGTGAGTCCAGAGAGTGCACTGGCACTACTGGGGGTGCAGTGCAGTGAGTCCAGAGAGTGCACTGGCACCACTGGGGATGCACTGCAGTGAGTCCAGAGAGTGCACTGTCACTACTGGGGATGCAGTGCAGTGAGTCCAGAGAGTGCACTGGCACCACTGGGGATGCAGTGCAGTGAGTCCTGAGAGTGCACTGGCACCACTGGGGATGCACTGCAGTGAGTCCAGAGATTGCACTGGGACCACTGGGGATGCAGTACAGTGAGTCCACACAGTGCACTAGCACCACTGGGGATGCAGTGCAGTGAGTCCAGAGAGTGCACTGGCACCACTGGGGATGCAGTGCAGTGAGTCCAGAGAGTGCACTGGCACCACTGGTGATGCACTGCTGTGAGTCCAGAGAGTGGTCTTGCACCACAGGGGATGCAGTGCAGTGACTCAAGAGAGTGCACTGGCAGCACTGGGGATGCAGTGCAGTGAGTCCAGAGAGTGCACTGGCACCACTGGATATGCAGTGCAGTGTGTCCAGAGAGTGCAATGGCACCACTGCGGATGCAGGGCAGTGAGTCCAGAGAGTGCACTGGCTCCACTGGGGATGCACTGCAGTGAGTCCAGAGAGTGCACTGGCACCACTGGGGATGCACTGCAGTGAGTCCAGAGAGTGTACTGGCACCACTGGGGATGCACTGAAGTGAGTCCAGAGAGCGCACTGGCACCACTGAGAATGCACTTCAGTGAGTCCAGAGAGTGCACTGGCACCACTGGGGATGCAGTGCAGTGAGTCCAGAGAGTGCACTAGCACCACTGGGGATGCAGTGCAGTGAGTCCAGAGAGTGCACTGGCAGCACTGGGGATGCAGTGCAGTGAGTCCAGAGAGTGCACTGGCACCACTGGGGATGCAGTTCAGTGAGTCCAGAGAGTGCACTGGCACCACTGGGGATGCAGTGCAGTGAGTCCAGAGAGGGCACTGGCACCACTGAGAATGCAGTGCTGTGACTCCAGAGAGCGCACAAGCACCACTGGGGATGCAGTGCAGTGAGTCCAGAGAGTGCACTGGCACCACTGGGGATGCACTGCAGTGAGCCCAGAGAGTGCACTGGCACCAGTGGGGATGCACTTCAGTCAGTCCAGTGAGTGCACTGGCACCACTGGGGAAGCAGTGCAGTGAGTCCAGAGAGTGCAGTGGCACCACTGGTGATGCAGTTTAGTGAGTCCAGATAGTGCACTGGCACCACTGGGGATGCAGTGCAGTGAGTCCAGTGAGTGCACTGGCACCACTGGGGATTCACTGCAGTGAGTCCAGAGAGTGCACTGGCACCACTGGGGATGCAGTGCAGTGAGTCCAGAGAGTGCAGTGGCACCACTGGGGATGCAGTGCATTGAGTCCAGAGAGTGCACTGGCACCACTGGGGATGCAGTGCAGTGAGTCCAGAGAGTGCACTGGCACCACTGGGGATGCAGTGCAGTGAGTCCAGAGAGTGCACTGGCACCACTGGGGATGCAGTGCAGTGAGTCCAGAGAGTGCAATGGTACCACTGCAGATGCACTGCAGTGAGTCCAGAGAGTGCACTGGCTCCACTGGGGATGCACTGCAGTGAGTCCAGAGAGTGCACTGGCACCACTGGGGATGCACTGCAGTGAGTCCAGAGAGTGTACTGGCACCACTGGGGATGCACTGAAGTGAGTCCAGAGAGTGCACTGGCACCACTGAGAATGCACTTCAGTGAGTCCAGAGAGTGCACTGGCACCACTGGGGATGCACTGCAGTGAGCCCAGAGAGTGCACTGGCACCAGTGGGGATGCACTGCAGTGAGTCCAGTGAGTGCACTGGCACCACTGGGGAAGCAGTGCAGTGAGTCCAGAGAGTGCAGTGGCACCACTGGGGATGCAGTTTAGTGAGTCCAGAAAGTGCACTGGCACCACTGGGGATGCAGTGCAGTGAGTCCAGTGAGTGCACTGGCACCACTGGGGATGCAGTGCAGTGAGTCCAGAGAGTGCAGTGGCACCACTGGGGATGCACTGCAGTGAGTCCAGAGAGTGCTTTGGCACCAGTGGGGATGCACTGCAGTTACTCCAGAGACTGCACTGGCACCACTGGGGATGCAGTGCAGTGAGTCCAGAGAGTGCACTGGCACTACTGGGGATGCAGTGCAGTGAGTCCAGAGAGTGCACTGGCACCACTGGGGATGCACTGCAGTGAGTCCAGACAGTGCACTGTCACTACTGGGGATGCAGTGCAGTGAGTCCAGAGAGTGCACTGGCACCACTGGGGATGCAGTGCAGTGAGTCCAGAGAGTGCACTGGCACCACTGGGGATGCACTGCAGTGAGTCCAGAGATTGCACTGGCACCACTGGGGATGCAGTACAGTGAGTCCACACAGTGCACTGGCACCACTGGGGATGCAGTGCAGTGAGTCCAGAGAGTGCACTGGCACCACTGGGGATGCAGTGCAGTGAGTCCAGAGAGTGCACTGGCACCACTGGTGATGCACTGCTGTGAATCCAGAGAGTGCTCTTGCACCACAGGGGTTGCAGTGCAGTGACTCAAGAGAGTGCACTGGCAGCACTGGGGATGCAGTGCAGTGAGTCCAGAGAGTGCACTGGCACCACTGGAGATGCAGTGCAGTGTGTCCAGAGAGTGTAATGGCACCACTGCGGATGCAGGGCAGTGAGTCCAGAGAGTGCACTGGCTCCACTGGGGATGCACTGCAGTGAATCCAGTGAGTGCACTGGCACTACTGGGGATGCAGTGCAGTGAGTCCAGAGAGTGCACTGGCACTACTGGTGGTGCAGTGCAGTGAGTCCAGAGAGTGCACTGGCACCACTGGTGATGCACTGCTGTGAGTCCAGAGAGTGGTCTTGCACCACAGGGGATGCAGTGCAGTGACTCAAGAGAGTGCACTGGCAGCACTGGGGATGCAGTGCAGTGAGTCCAGAGAGTGCACTGGCACCACTGGATATGCAGTGCAGTGTGTCCAGAGAGTGCAATGGCACCACTGCGGATGCAGGGCAGTGAGTCCAGAGAGTGCACTGGCTCCACTGGGGATGCAGTGCAGTGAGTCCAGAGAGTGCACTGGCACCACTGGGGATGCACTGCTGTGAGTCCAGAGAGTGGTCTTGCACCACAGGGGATGCAGTGCAGTGACTCAAGAGAGTGCACTGGCAGCACTGGGGATGCAGTGCAGTGAGTCCAGAGAGTGCACTGGCACCACTGGATATGCAGTGCAGTGTGTCCAGAGAGTGCAATGGCACCACTGCGGATGCAGGGCAGTGAGTCCAGAGAGTGCACTGGCTCCACTGGGGATGCAGTGCAGTGAGTCCAGAGAGTGCACTGGCACCACTGGGGATGCACTGCAGTGAGTCCAGAGAGTGTACTGGCACCAGTGGGGATGCACTGAAGTGAGTCCAGAGAGCGCACTGGCACCACTGAGAATGCACTTCAGTGAGTCCAGAGAGTGCACTGGCACCACTGGGGATGCAGTGCAGTGAGTCCAGAGAGTGCACTAGCACCACTGGTGATGCAGTGCAGTGAGTCCAGAGAGTGCACTGGCAGCACTGGGGATGCAGTGCAGTGAGTCCAGAGAGTGCAATGGCACCACTGCGGATGCACTGCAGTGAGTCCAGAGAGTGCACTGGCTCCACTGGGGATGCACTGCAGTGAGTCCAGAGAGTGCACTGGCACCACTGGGGATGCACTGCAGTGAGTCCAGAGAGTGTACTGGCACCACTGGGGATGAACTGAAGTGAGTCCAGAGAGTGCACTGGCACCACTGAGAATGCACTTCAGTGAGTCCAGAGAGTGCACTGGCACCACTGGGGATGCACTGCAGTGAGCCCAGAGAGTGCACTGGCACCAGTGGGGATGCACTGCAGTGAGTCCAGTGAGTGCACTGGCACCACTGGGGAAGCAGTGCAGTGAGTCCAGAGAGTGCAGTGGCACCACTGGGGATGCAGTGCAGTGAGTCCAGAGAGTGCACTGGCAGCACTGGGGATGCAGTGCAGTGAGTCCAGAGAGTGCACTGGCAGCACTGGGGATGCAGTGCAGTGAGTCCAGAGAGCGCACTGGCACCACTGGGGATGCACTGCAGTGAGTCCACAGAGTGCACTGGAACCACTGAGAATGCACTTCAGTGAGTCCAGAGAGTGCACTGGCACCACTGGGGATGCACTGCAGTGAGTCCAGAGAGTGCACTAGCACCACTGGGGAATGCAGTGCAGTGAGTCCAGTGAGTACCCTGGCACCACTGGGGATGCAGTGCAGTGACTCAAGAGAGTGCACTGGCACCACTGGGGATGCGGTGCCGGGAGTCCAGAGAGTGCTTTGGCACCACTGGGGATGCACTGCAGTTACTCCAGAGAGTGCACTGGCACCACTGGGGATGCAGTGCAGTGAGTCCAGAGAGTGCACTGGCACCACTGGGGATGCACTGCAGTGAGTCCAGAGAGTGCACTGGCACCACTGGGGATGTGTCCAGTGAGTCCAGTGAGTGCACTGGCACCACTGGGGATGCAGTGCAGTGAGTCCAGAGAGTACACTGGCACCAGTGGGGATGCACTGCAGTGAGTCCAGAGATTGCACTGGCACCACTGGGGATGCAGTGCAGTCAGTCCAGTGAGTGCACTGGCACCACTGGGGGTGCAGTACAGTGAGTCCAGAGAGTGCACTGGCACCACTGGGGATGCACTTCAGTGAGTCCAGACAGTGCACTGGCACCACTGGGGATGCCCTGCAGTGAGTCCAGAGAGTGCACTGGCACCACTGGGGATGCAGTGCAGTGAGTCCAGAGAGTGCACTGGCACCACTGGGAATGCAGTGCAGTGAGTCCAGCGAGTGCACTGGCACCACTGGGGATGCAGTGCAGTGAGTCCAGAGAGTGCACTAGCACCACTGGGGATGCAGTTTAGTGAGTCCAGAGAGTGCACTGGCACCACTGGGGATGCACTGCAGTGAGTCCAGAGAGTGCACTGGCACCACTGGGGATGCAGTACAGTGAGTCCACAGAGTGCACTGGCACCACTGGGGATGCAGTGCAGTGAGTCCAGTGAGTTGACTGTCACCACTGGGGATGCACTGCAGTGAGTCCAGAGAGTGCACTGGCACCACTGAGAATGCACTTCAGCGAGTCCAGAGTGTGCACTGGCACCACTGGGGATGCACTGCAGTGAGTCCAGAGAGTGCACTAGCACCACTGGGGATGCAGTGCAGTGAATCCTGTTAGTACACTGGCACCACTGGGGATGCAGTGCAGTGAGTCCAGAGAGCTCACTGGCACCACTGGTGATGCAGTGCAGTGAGTCCAGAGAGTGCACTGGCACCATAGGTGATGCAGTACAGTGAGTCCAGTGAGTGCACTGGCACCACTGGGTCTGCAGTGCAGTGAGTCCAGAGAGTGCACTGGCACCACTGGGGATGCAGTGTAGTGAGTCCAGAGAGTGCACTGGCACCAACGATGATGCAGTACAGTGAGTCCAGAGAGTGCAATGGCACCACTGGGGATGTAGTGCAGTGACTCAAGAGAGTGCACTGGCACCACTGGGGATGCAGTGCAGTGAGTCCAGAGAGTACCCTGGCACCACTGGGGATGCAGTGCAGTGAGTCCAGCGAGTGCACTGGCACCACTGGGGATGCAGTGCTGTGACTCCAGAGAGCGCACTGGCACCACTGGGGATGCAGTGCAGTGAGTGCAGAGAGTGCACTGGCACCACTGGGGATGCACTTCAGTGAGTTCAGAGAGTGCACTGGCACCACTGGGGATGGGTTTCAAGCCAACTGCATTAACCGCTCATGCTTCTTTCTTATGAGACGTTAGTAAACCAATTACATAGCCTTGTCAAGACTAAATCACAGGTAAAAATCCTGTACATCTCATGCGGCCAACCACTCCCAACTAGGATTCCAAGAACCAGGAGGTTCGGTGAAAATAGGGCTAGTGCTATTAGAGGGGTGATTATTAGGGTAAGCCCTAAGCTGTCTTTAATGGAGAAGTATGGGTGGAATGGGATTTTGTCGCAGTCTGATACGATTCCTAGTGGGTTATTTGAGCCTGATTCGTGTAGGAAGGTTAGGTGGACTAGGGTGATTCCTGCAATTAGGAAGGGCAGTAGGAAGTGGATGGCGAAGAATCGGGTTAAGGTTGGATTGTCTACTGAGAATCCTCCTCAGGCTCATTCTACTAGAGTTTGCCCAATGTACGGGATGGCTGAGAATAGGTTGGTGATTACGGTGGCCCCTCAGAATGACATTTGTCCTCATGGTAGGACATACCCTTCGAAGGCAGTTGCTATTAGGGTGAGTAGGAGGATTACTCCTGTGTTTCAGGTTTCTTTGTATAGGTAGGAGCCGTAGTAGAGGCCTCGTCTGATGTGTAAGTAGATGCAGATAAAGAAGAGCGAAGCACCGTTGGCGTGGAGGTTGCGGATGAGCCATCCGTACTGGACGTCTCGGCATGTGTGAGCTACTGAGGAGAAGGCGAGTGAAGTGTCTGCGGTGTAGTGTATGGCTAGTAGCAGGCCTGTTAGGGTTTGTGTGGCTAAGCAGATGGCTAGAAGGGAGCCGAAGTTTCATCAGGCAGAGATGTTGGAGGGGGCGGGTAGGTCGATTAGGGAGTTGTTGATTATTTTTAGTAGGGGATGGGATTTGCGGATGTTAGGGGCCATTAGTGAGTCTGTGTGTTATTAGGATTATTACCAGGATGGAGAGGGCGAAGGATCCTAGGTAGGCCTTAATTAGCCCTGTGTGTATTGAGGTTGCGGCTTTGCTTGCGGCTACTTGTAGTTCAGCAAGGCCCTCTGGCCCTATTTTTTTGAGTCAGGAGAGGTCGATCAAGTGTAGGGCAATGTTTTGTCCCTTTTCTAGTAGGTTTTTGGAGAAGAATCGGTGTACTAGGGGGTTGAAGTACCCTAATGCAGAGGAGAAGTTTATGAGGGGGTTTGGTTTGGGGTGAGTGAGGGTGTGTGTTATGTTCGATAGTTCTAGGGCTAGGATGATTCCTAGGATTGTTATGAGGATGGCAGCGGTTTTGGTGATAAGGGGTATGGTTATTGGGGGGGTTTTGGTTGGTGTGATGAAAGAGGTAATGATTATTCCTGCTGTAATGCTGCCTAGGGCGAGTCGGGTTAGGGGGGCGGTGATTAGTGGGTTGTTTTCGTTTATTGATACTATTGGGGGGATTCGGGTTTGTCCAGCTTGGACTAGGATGGTTATGCGGATGCTGTAGGTTGCGGTGAATGCTGTGGCTATAAGGGTTAGGAGTAGGGCTCAAGTATTTAGGTATGATGTGTTTAAGCTTTCGATGATGAGGTCTTTTGAGTAGAATCCGGCTAGGAATGGGGTTCCTATCAGCGCCAGGTTTCCGATGGTTAGGCAGGAAGTAGTGACTGGGAGTATTTTCTGTAGGCCTCCTATCTTTCGGATATCTTGTTCTCCGTTTAGGTTGTGGATGATAGACCCTGAGCATAGGAATAGTATGGCTTTAAAGAAGGCATGGGTTGAGATGTGTAGGAAGGCTAGTTGTGGGAGGTTTAGTCCGATAGTGACTATTATTAGTCCTAGTTGGCTGGATGTTGAGAAAGCAATGATTTTTTTGATGTCATTTTGGGTTAGGGCGCATGTGGCAGCGAATAGGGTTGATAGAGCACCTAGGCATAGGCAGGCAGTTAGGGCTGTCTGGTTGGTGGCTAGCAGGGGGTGCATGCGGATGAGCAGGAAGATTCCGGCTACTACTATGGTACTGGAGTGCAGTAGGGCTGATACTGGGGTGGGGCCTTCTATTGCTGCGGGCAGTCATGGGTGGAGTCCAAATTGGGCGGATTTTCCTGCGGCTGCGAGGATTAATCCTATGAGGGGGAGGATTGGGGTTTGGTGGGGGTGTACGGCTTGTTGGATCTCTCAGGTGTTGAATGTTGAAGCTAGTCATGCTATGCTCAGGATCAGTCCGATGTCTCCGATTCGGTTGTAGATTACGGCTCGTAGGGCGGCGGTGTTGGCATCTGCTCGGCCTTGTCATCAGCCGATGAGAAGGAAGGACATGATTCCTACTCCTTCCCAGCCTACGAATAGGAGGAATATGTTGTTTGCGGTTGTTAGGAGGAGTATGGCGACTAGGAATGTCAGTAGGTAGGTGAAAAATTTTGTTACGTATGGCTCTGAGGCCATGTATCATATGGCGAATTGTAGGATTGATCATGTTACAAATAGGGCGATTGGAAGAAATGTTATTGAGTATTGGTCTATTTTTAGGCTCAGGGGGATTTTAAAGTTTATAATGAATTTTCACTCCCAGTGGCAGGTGACAGATTCTACTCCCGAGTAGATGAATGCGGTTGTAGGGGCTAGGCTAATTAGGAATGCGGTTTTAACAGCGCGGGTGGTGGCTTGTGGGGTGTTTTTAAAGTTTTTAAATAGAAATGGCAGGATGATTGGGGTTAGGAGGATTGTCAGCGTGAGTAGTGTGAGGGAGTTGATTAGTAGTGTGGGGTTCACTCCTTTTACTTGGATTTGCACCAAGATGGGTGGTTCCTAAGACCAGTGGATTGCTGTTATCCTTTAAAAGTAAGGGGGCTGAGGTTTTAGGCTCAGATGTAAGAGTTAGCAGCTCTTGTTGGTTAAACCCTCCCCTCGGCAGGTAAGAAGGTTTGAACTTCTATTCTTAGAATCACAGTCTAATGTTTGGTTTAAACTATACTTGCATGAGGGGATTCCGGAGATCAGTTCGGGTTTGAGGATTAGGAGGAATATTGGGATAATGTGGAGTGTTATGAGCAGGTGTTCTCGCGTGGTTGAGTTTTGCATAGATGTGATGTGGGAGGGGATTGAGCCTCGTTGGGTCATTAGTAGTATGAATAAGGTGTAGGAGGCGGTTAGTAGGGTTGCGATTCCTGTTAGGATGATCGTGAAGGCAGATCAGTTGAATAAGGTGATTATAATGGTTAGCTCTGCTATGAGGTTTGTTGTTGGGGGTAAGGCTATGTTTGTTAGATTGGCCAGCAATCATCAGGTAGCTATGAGTGGTAGGAGAGGTTGTAGGCCTCGTGTGAGTAGTAGAATTCGGCTGTGCGTACGTTCATAGTTTGTGTTGGCTAGGCAGAATAGTATGGAGGAAGTTAGTCCATGGGAAATTATTAGGATCATTGCCCCTGAGAATGATCAGTGGGTTTGGATTATTCCTGCGGCGATAACTAGGCCTATGTGGCTAACGGATGAATAAGCGATTAGTGATTTTAGGTCTGTCTGTCGTAGGCAGATTGAGCTAGTCATTAGGGCGCCTCATAGGGCCAGGGTTAGGAAGGGGTAGTGCAGGAGGTTGGACAGTGGGCCCATAAATAGAGTGACTCGTATAATTCCGTATCCTCCTAGCTTTAGTAGTAGGGCGGCGAGGAGTATTGAGCCTGCGATGGGTGCTTCTACGTGGGCTTTTGGCAGTCAGAGGTGTAGGCCGTATAGTGGGGCTTTTACTATGAATGCTATGAGCAGTGCTAGACCTGATAGTATTCCTGTCCATGAGGTGGATAGGGTTGGGTGGGTTAGTTGTAGGGTTGGCAGGTGCAGGGTGCCAATTTTCACGTATAGGTGTATGATTGTGATTAGCAGGGGTAGAGAGCTTACTGGCGTGTAGAATAGCAGGTAGATGCCAGCGCTTAGGCGTTCTGGTTGGTTCCCCCATCGGGTGATTAAGATTAGGGTGGGAATGAGGGTTGCTTCAAATGAGATGTAAAATAGTGCTAGTTCTGTGGTGGAAAAGGCTAGTAGGATGAATGGCTGGACTGCGACTAAGGTTGAGATAAAGATTCGTTTGCGTTGTAGGGGTTCTTGTTGCAGGTGGTTTTGGCTTGCTATGATTATGAGTGGGAGTAGTCAGCAGGATAGTACTAGGAGGGGGGATGAGATTTGGTCAATTCCTGTTCAGTTGGATAAAAATTTGTAGGGGTAGTAGGTTGGGATTAATCACTGTAGGCTTAGGGCAGCGATTAGGAGGCTGTATAAGGTGGTGTTAGTCCATAGAAATTTTGGTGGAGACAGCAGGGCTGTTGGAAGAAGTATGATTGTGGGTAGGATGATTTTTAGCATTGCAGGAGGTTTAGGTTGTGTAGATGGTCGGAGCCATGTGTGCGGGTGGAGGCTACTAGGATGGCCAGGCCTGTGCCCGCCTCACACGCTGAGAAGGTTAGCATGAGAATTGGTACCATGGTGAATGAGGAGACTTGGTTTTCGATGGATCATATTGATAGGCCTACGAATATCGATAATATTATGCTTTCAAGGCATAGTAGGGCGGATACTAGGTGGGTTCGGTGGAAGGCTAGCCCTAGTCCGCTGAAAATGAAGGCTGAGTAGAAGCTTAAATGTAGGGGCGACATAAGAAAGTTACAGGGTTGGCTGTAATCTGCTGGGTCGAAACCAGCTATCTTTTTGGTTAGACTAACTTTCTGTTATTCTGCTCATTCTAGGCCCCCTTGAATTCACTCGTAGGCCAGTCCGAGTGTTAGGAGAAGGAGGATCACTACAGTTCAGGTGAGGGTCATTAGGGGGGATTGGAGTTGGACGGCTCATGGCAGGGGGAGTAGGAGGGCGATTTCTAGGTCGAATAGGACGAACAGGATGGCTACTGAGGAAGAATCGGACTGAGAATGGTAATCGAGCAGATCCAAGTGGGTCGAATCCACATTCGTACGGTGAGAGTTTCTCTGAGTCGGGGTTTATTTGGGCGAGTCAGAAGTTTAATGCGGTTAGGGCGGCGCTTAGGATTGATGATAGGGCGAATATGAACATGAGTGCGTTCATTGCTCTCCTCTGGGTTTATACCAGATTCTAGAGATTGGAAGTCAATTGTAATTAATATACTAGAAGAGCAAGATCCTCATCAGTAGATGGTTATGTAGAGGAATAGTCAGATGACGTCTACGAAGTGTCAGTATCAGGCTGCTGCCTCGAATCCGAAGTGGTGGTCTGATGTAAAGTGGAACTTGATCAGTCGGAAGAGGCAGACGGTCAGGAAGGAGGATCCGATGATTACGTGGAGTCCGTGGAATCCAGTGGCAACGAAGAAGGTAGATCCGTAGACGCTATCGGCGATTGAGAATGGGGCTTCGTGGTATTCTATTGCTTGTAGGGCTGTGAAGTAGAATCCCAGGAGGATCGTTAGGGTTAGGGCGTGGATGGCGTGTTTTCGGTTTCCTTCTGTGATGCTGTGATGGGCTCACGTTACGGTAACGCCTGAGGCTAGTAGGATGGCTGTGTTTAGTAGGGGGACTTCTATCGGGTTGAGTGGTTTAATTCCTGTTGGGGGTCATTGGCCTCCTAGTTCTGGGGTTGGGGCCAGGCTCGAGTGGAAGAACGCTCAGAAGAACCCTAAGAAGAAGAATGCTTCGGATGTGATGAAAAGGATTATGCCGTATCGTAGGCCTTTTTGGACTGTGGGAGTGTGATGGCCTTGGAAGGTGCTTTCTCGTACAATGTCTCGTCATCATTGGAGTATTACTAGGAGTATTGAGATGAGGCCTAGGGTTAGTAGTATGGATGAGTTGTAGTGGAATCACATGATTAATCCTGAGGTTGTGAGTAGGGCGGCGGCTGCCCCGAAGATTGGTCAAGGGCTTGGGTCAACTATGTGGTATGAGTGTGCTTGGTGTGCCATTAGATGTTTTCTTGTAAGTATAGGCTTAGAAGGAGCACAAAGACGTAGGCCTGGATTATGGCTACTGCTACTTCTAGGATGGTTAGGAGTAGTAGGATGATTATTGTTAGGATGGATACTGCAGGAAGGGTGGGTATTAATGCAATGGAGGCTGTAGAGATGAGTTGGATGAGTAAGTGTCCTGCTGTAAGGTTGGCTGTAAGGCGGACTCCGAGGGCTAGGGGGCGGATTAGTAGGCTGGTTGTTTCGATCAGGATTAGTGCGGGGATTAGGGGTGTAGGGGTACCTTCGGGTAATAGGTGGGCTAAAGAGGCTGATGGTTGGTTTCGTAGGCCTGTTAGTAGTGTGGCGAGCCATAGTGGGAAGGCTAGGGCTATGTTCATAGATAGTTGGGTGGTTGGGGTGAATGTGTATGGAAGGAGGCCTAGAAGGTTGATTGTAAGAAGTATGATTATTATTAGGGATGTAAATTCTATTCTTCTAGGCCTCCTTCCATATACATTCACCCCAACCACCCAACTATCTATGAACATAGCCCTAGCCTTCCCACTATGGCTCGCCACACTACTAACAGGCCTACGAAACCAACCATCAGCCTCTTTAGCCCACCTATTACCCGAAGGTACCCCTACACCCCTAATCCCCGCACTAATCCTGATCGAAACAACCAGCCTACTAATCCGCCCCCTAGCCCTCGGAGTCCGCCTTACAGCCAACCTTACAGCAGGACACTTACTCATCTAACTCATCTCTACAGCCTCCATTGCATTAATACCCACCCTTCCTGCAGTATCCATCCTAACAATAATCATCCTACTACTCCTAACCATCCTAGAAGTAGCAGTAGCCATAATCCAGGCCTACGTCTTCGTGCTCCTTCTAAGCCTATACTTACAAGAAAACATCTAATGGCACACCAAGCACACTCATACCACATAGTTGACCCAAGCCCTTGACCAATCTTCGGGGCAGCCGCCGCCCTACTCACAACCTCAGGATTAATCATGTGATTCCACTACAACTCATCCATACTACTAACCCTAGGCCTCATCTCAATACTCCTAGTAATACTCCAATGATGACGAGACATTGTACGAGAAAGCACCTTCCAAGGCCATCACACTCCCACAGTCCAAAAAGGCCTACGATACGGCATAATCCTTTTCATCACATCCGAAGCATTCTTCTTCTTAGGGTTCTTCTGAGCGTTCTTCCACTCGAGCCTGGCCCCAACCCCAGAACTAGGAGGCCAATGACCCCCAACAGGAATTAAACCACTCAACCCGATAGAAGTCCCCCTACTAAACACAGCCATCCTACTAGCCTCAGGCGTTACCGTAACGTGAGCCCATCACAGCATCACAGAAGGAAACCGAAAACACGCCATCCACGCCCTAACCCTAACGATCCTCCTGGGATTCTACTTCACAGCCCTACAAGCAATAGAATACCACGAAGCCCCATTCTCAATCGCCGATAGCGTCTACGGATCTACCTTCTTCGTTGCCACTGGATTCCACGGACTCCACGTAATCATCGGATCCTCCTTCCTGACCGTCTGCCTCTTCCGACTGATCAAGTTCCACTTTACATCAGACCACCACTTCGGATTCGAGGCAGCAGCCTGATACTGACACTTCGTAGACGTCATCTGACTATTCCTCTACATAACCATCTACTGATGAGGATCTTGCTCTTCTAGTATATTAATTACAATTGACTTCCAATCTCTAGAATCTGGTATAAACCCAGAGGAGAGCAATGAACGCACTCATGTTCATATTCGCCCTATCATCAATCCTAAGCGCCGCCCTAACCGCATTAAACTTCTGACTCGCCCAAATAAACCCCGACTCAGAGAAACTCTCACCGTACGAATGTGGATTCGACCCACTTGGATCTGCTCGATTACCATTCTCAGTCCGATTCTTCCTCAGTAGCCATCCTGTTCGTCCTATTCGACCTAGAAATCGCCCTCCTACTCCCCCTGCCATGAGCCGTCCAACTCCAATCCCCCCTAATGACCCTCACCTGAACTGTAGTGATCCTCCTTCTCCTAACACTCGGACTGGCCTACGAGTGAATTCAAGGGGGCCTAGAATGAGCAGAATAACAGAAAGTTAGTCTAACCAAAAAGATAGCTGGTTTCGACCCAGCAGATTACAGCCAACCCTGTAACTTTCTTATGTCGCCCCTACATTTAAGCTTCTACTCAGCCTTCATTTTCAGCGGACTAGGGCTAGCCTTCCACCGAACCCACCTAGTATCCGCCCTACTATGCCTTGAAAGCATAATATTATCGATATTCGTAGGCCTATCAATATGATCCATCGAAAACCAAGTCTCCTCATTCACCATGGTACCAATTCTCATGCTAACCTTCTCAGCGTGTGAGGCGGGCACAGGCCTGGCCATCCTAGTAGCCTCCACCCGCACACATGGCTCCGACCATCTACACAACCTAAACCTCCTGCAATGCTAAAAATCATCCTACCCACAATCATACTTCTTCCAACAGCCCTGCTGTCTCCACCAAAATTTCTATGGACTAACACCACCTTATACAGCCTCCTAATCGCTGCCCTAAGCCTACAGTGATTAATCCCAACCTACTACCCCTACAAATTTTTATCCAACTGAACAGGAATTGACCAAATCTCATCCCCCCTCCTAGTACTATCCTGCTGACTACTCCCACTCATAATCATAGCAAGCCAAAACCACCTGCAACAAGAACCCCTACAACGCAAACGAATCTTTATCTCAACCTTAGTCGCAGTCCAGCCATTCATCCTACTAGCCTTTTCCACCACAGAACTAGCACTATTTTACATCTCATTTGAAGCAACCCTCATTCCCACCCTAATCTTAATCACCCGATGGGGGAACCAACCAGAACGCCTAAGCGCTGGCATCTACCTGCTATTCTACACGCCAGTAAGCTCTCTACCCCTGCTAATCACAATCATACACCTATACGTGAAAATTGGCACCCTGCACCTGCCAACCCTACAACTAACCCACCCAACCCTATCCACCTCATGGACAGGAATACTATCAGGTCTAGCACTGCTCATAGCATTCATAGTAAAAGCCCCACTATACGGCCTACACCTCTGACTGCCAAAAGCCCACGTAGAAGCACCCATCGCAGGCTCAATACTCCTCGCCGCCCTACTACTAAAGCTAGGAGGATACGGAATTATACGAGTCACTCTATTTATGGGCCCACTGTCCAACCTCCTGCACTACCCCTTCCTAACCCTGGCCCTATGAGGCGCCCTAATGACTAGCTCAATCTGCCTACGACAGACAGACCTAAAATCACTAATCGCTTATTCATCCGTTAGCCACATAGGCCTAGTTATCGCCGCAGGAATAATCCAAACCCACTGATCATTCTCAGGGGCAATGATCCTAATAATTTCCCATGGACTAACTTCCTCCATACTATTCTGCCTAGCCAACACAAACTATGAACGTACGCACAGCCGAATTCTACTACTCACACGAGGCCTACAACCTCTCCTACCACTCATAGCTACCTGATGATTGCTGGCCAATCTAACAAACATAGCCTTACCCCCAACAACAAACCTCATAGCAGAGCTAACCATTATAATCACCTTATTCAACTGATCTGCCTTCACGATCATCCTAACAGGAATCGCAACCCTACTAACCGCCTCCTACACCTTATTCATACTACTAATGACCCAACGAGGCTCAATCCCCTCCCACATCACATCTATGCAAAACTCAACCACGCGAGAACACCTGCTCATAACACTCCACATTATCCCAATATTCCTCCTAATCCTCAAACCCGAACTGATCTCCGGAATCCCCTCATGCAAGTATAGTTTAAACCAAACATTAGACTGTGATTCTAAGAATAGAAGTTCAAACCTTCTTACCTGCCGAGGGGAGGGTTTAACCAACAAGAGCTGCTAACTCTTACATCTGAGCCTAAAACCTCAGCCCCCTTACTTTTAAAGGATAACAGCAATCCACTGGTCTTAGGAACCACCCATCTTGGTGCAAATCCAAGTAAAAGTAGTGAACCCCACACTACTAATCAACTCCCTCACACTACTCACGCTGACAATCCTCCTAACCCCAATCATCCTGCCATTTCTATTTAAAAACTTTAAAAACACCCCACAAGCCACCACCCGCGCTGTTAAAACCGCATTCCTAATTAGCCTAGCCCCTACAACCGCATTCATCTACTCGGGAGTAGAATCTGTCACCTGCCACTGGGAGTGAAAATTCATTATAAACTTTAAAATCCCCCTGAGCCTAAAAATAGACCAATACTCAATAACATTTCTTCCAATCGCCCTATTTGTAACATGATCAATCCTACAATTCGCCATATGATACATGGCCTCAGAGCCATACGTAACAAAATTTTTCACCTACCTACTGACATTCCTAGTCGCCATACTCCTCCTAACAACCGCAAACAACATATTCCTCCTATTCGTAGGCTGGGAAGGAGTAGGAATCATGTCCTTCCTTCTCATCGGCTGATGACAAGGCCGAGCAGATGCCAACACCGCCGCCCTACGAGCCGTAATCTACAACCGAATCGGAGACATCGGACTGATCCTGAGCATAGCATGACTAGCTTCAACATTCAACACCTGAGAGATCCAACAAGCCGTACACCCCCACCAAACCCCAATCCTCCCCCTCATAGGATTAATCCTCGCAGCCGCAGGAAAATCCGCCCAATTTGGACTCCACCCATGACTGCCCGCAGCAATAGAAGGCCCCACCCCAGTATCAGCCCTACTGCACTCCAGTACCATAGTAGTAGCCGGAATCTTCCTGCTCATCCGCATGCACCCCCTGCTAGCCACCAACCAGACAGCCCTAACTGCCTGCCTATGCCTAGGTGCTCTATCAACCCTATTCGCTGCCACATGCGCCCTAACCCAAAATGACATCAAAAAAATCATTGCTTTCTCAACATCCAGCCAACTAGGACTAATAATAGTCACTATCGGACTAAACCTCCCACAACTAGCCTTCCTACACATCTCAACCCATGCCTTCTTTAAAGCCATACTATTCCTATGCTCAGGGTCTATCATCCACAACCTAAACGGAGAACAAGATATCCGAAAGATAGGAGGCCTACAGAAAATACTCCCAGTCACTACTTCCTGCCTAACCATCGGAAACCTGGCGCTGATAGGAACCCCATTCCTAGCCGGATTCTACTCAAAAGACCTCATCATCGAAAGCTTAAACACATCATACCTAAATACTTGAGCCCTACTCCTAACCCTTATAGCCACAGCATTCACCGCAACCTACAGCATCCGCATAACCATCCTAGTCCAAGCTGGACAAACCCGAATCCCCCCAATAGTATCAATAAACGAAAACAACCCACTAATCACCGCCCCCCTAACCCGACTCGCCCTAGGCAGCATTACAGCAGGAATAATCATTACCTCTTTCATCACACCAACCAAAACCCCCCCAATAACCATACCCCTTATCACCAAAACCGCTGCCATCCTCATAACAATCCTAGGAATCATCCTAGCCCTAGAACTATCGAACATAACACACACCCTCACTCACCCCAAACCAAACCCCCTCATAAACTTCTCCTCTGCATTAGGGTACTTCAACCCCCTAGTACACCGATTCTTCTCCAAAAACCTACTAGAAAAGGGACAAAACATTGCCCTACACTTGATCGACCTCTCCTGACTCAAAAAAATAGGGCCAGAGGGCCTTGCTGAACTACAAGTAGCCGCAAGCAAAGCCGCAACCTCAATACACACAGGGCTAATTAAGGCCTACCTAGGATCCTTCGCCCTCTCCATCCTGGTAATAATCCTAATAACACACAGACTCACTAATGGCCCCTAACATCCGCAAATCCCATCCCCTACTAAAAATAATCAACAACTCCCTAATCGACCTACCCGCCCCCTCCAACATCTCTGCCTGATGAAACTTCGGCTCCCTTCTAGCCATCTGCTTAGCCACACAAACCCTAACAGGCCTGCTACTAGCCATACACTACACCGCAGACACTTCACTCGCCTTCTCCTCAGTAGCTCACACATGCCGAGACGTCCAGTACGGATGGCTCATCCGCAACCTCCACGCCAACGGTGCTTCGCTCTTCTTTATCTGCATCTATTTACACATCAGACGAGGCCTCTACTACGGCTCCTACCTATACAAAGAAACCTGAAACACAGGAGTAATCCTCCTACTCACCCTAATAGCAACTGCCTTCGAAGGGTATGTCCTACCATGAGGACAAATGTCATTCTGAGGGGCCACCGTAATCACCAACCTATTCTCAGCCATCCCGTACATTGGGCAAACTCTAGTAGAATGAGCCTGAGGAGGATTCTCAGTAGACAATCCAACCTTAACCCGATTCTTCGCCATCCACTTCCTACTGCCCTTCCTAATTGCAGGAATCACCCTAGTCCACCTAACCTTCCTACACGAATCAGGCTCAAATAACCCACTAGGAATCGTATCAGACTGCGACAAAATCCCATTCCACCCATACTTCTCCATTAAAGACAGCTTAGGGCTTACCCTAATAATCACCCCTCTAATAGCACTAGCCCTATTTTCACCGAACCTCCTGGTTCTTGGAATCCTAGTTGGGAGTGGTTGGCCGCATGAGATGTACAGGATTTTTACCTGTGATTTAGTCTTGACAAGGCTATGTAATTGGTTTACTAACGTCTCATAAGAAAGAAGCATGAGCGGTTAATGCAGTTGGCTTGAAACCCATCCCCAGTGGTGCCAGTGCACTCTCTGAACTCACTGAAGTGCATCCCCAGTGGTGCCAGTGCACTCTCTGCACTCACTGCACTGCATCCCCAGTGGTGCCAGTGCGCTCTCTGGAGTCACAGCACTGCATCCCCAGTGGTGCCAGTGCACTCGCTGGACTCACTGCACTGCATCCCCAGTGGTGCCAGGGTACTCTCTGGACTCACTGCACTGCATCCCCAGTGGTGCCAGTGCACTCTCTTGAGTCACTGCACTACATCCCCAGTGGTGCCATTGCACTCTCTGGACTCACTGTACTGCATCATCGTTGGTGCCAGTGCACTCTCTGGACTCACTACACTGCATCCCCAGTGGTGCCAGTGCACTCTCTGGACTCACTGCACTGCAGACCCAGTGGTGCCAGTGCACTCACTGGACTCACTGTACTGCATCACCAGTGCTGCCAGTGCACTCTCTGGACTCACTGCACTGCATCCCCAGTGGTTCCAGTGCATTCACTGGACTCACTGTACTGCATCACCAGTGGTGCCAGTGCACTCTCTGGACTCACTGCACTGCATCCCCAGTGGTGCCAGTGAGCTCTCTGGACTCACTGCACTGCATCCCCAGTGGTGCCAGTGTACTAACAGGATTCACTGCACTGCATCCCCAGTGGTGCTAGTGCACTCTCTGGACTCACTGCAGTGCATCCCCAGTGGTGCCAGTGCACACTCTGGACTCGCTGAAGTGCATTCTCAGTGGTGCCAGTGCACTCTCTGGACTCACTGCAGTGCATCCCCAGTGGTGACAGTCCACTCACTGGACTCACTGCACTGCATCCCCAGTGGTGCCAGTGCACTCACTGGACTCACTGTACTGCATCCCCAGTGGTGCCAGTGCACTCTCTGGACTCACTGCACTGCATCCCCAGTGGTGCCAGTGCACTCTCTGGACTCACTAAACTGCATCCCCAGTGGTGCTAGTGCACTCTCTGGACTCACTGCACTGCATCCCCAGTGGTGCCAGTGCACTCGCTGGACTCACTGCACTGCATTCCCAGTGGTGCCAGTGCACTCTCTGGACTCACTGCACTGCATCCCCAGTGGTGCCAGTGCACTCTCTGGACTCACTGCAGGGCATCCCCAGTGGTGCCAGTGCACTGTCTGGACTCACTGAAGTGCATCCCCAGTGGTGCCAGTGCACTCTCTGGACTCACTGTACTGCACCCCCAGTGGTGCCAGTGCACTCACTGGACTGACTGCACTGCATCCCCAGTGGTGCCAGTGCAATCTCTGGACTCACTGCAGTGCATCCCCACTGGTGCCAGTGCACTCTCTGGACTCACTGCACTGCATCCCCAGTGGTGCCAGTGCACTCTCTGGAGTAACTGCAGTGCATCCCCAGTGGTGCCAAAGCACTCTCTGGACTCCCGGCACCGCATCCCCAGTGGTGCCAGTGCACTCTCTGGGCTCACTGCAGTGCATCCCCAGTGGTGCCAGTGCACTCTCTTGAGTCACTGCACTGCATCCCCAGTGGTGCCAGGGTACTCACTGGACTCACTGCACTGCATTCCCCAGTGGTGCTAGTGCACTCTCTGGACTCACTGCAGTGCATCCCCAGTGGTGCCAGTGCACTCTCTGGACTCACTGAAGTGCATTCTCAGTGGTTCCAGTGCACTCTGTGGACTCACTGCAGTGCATCCCCAGTGGTGCCAGTGCGCTCTCTGGACTCACTGCACTGCATCCCCAGTGCTGCCAGTGTACTCTCTGGACTCACTGCACTGCATCCCCAGTGCTGCCAGTGCACTCTCTGGACTCACTGCACTGCATCCCCAGTGGTGCCACTGCACTCTCTGGACTCACTGCACTGCTTCCCCAGTGGTGCCAGTGCACTCACTGGACTCACTGCAGTGCATCCCCACTGGTGCCAGTGCACTCTTTGGGCTCACTGCAGTGCATCCCCAGTGGTGCCAGTGCACTCTCTGGACTCACTGAAGTGCATTCTCAGTGGTGCCAGTGCACTCTCTGGACTCACTTCAGTTCATCCCCAGTGGTGCCAGTACACTCTCTGGACTCACTGCAGTGCATCCCCAGTGGTGCCAGTGCACTCTCTGGACTCACTGCAGTGCATCCCCAGTGGAGCCAGTGCACTCTCTGGACTCACTGCAGTGCATCCGCAGTGGTGCCATTGCACTCTCTGGACTCACTGCACTGCATCCCCAGTGGTGCCAGTGCACTCTCTGGACTCACTGCACTGCATCCCCAGTGGTGCCAGTGCACTCTCTGGACTCACTGCACTGCATCCCCAGTGGTGCCAGTGCACTCTCTGGACTCACTGCAGTGCATCCCCAGTGGTGCCACTGCACTCTCTGGACTCACTGCAGTGCATCCCCAGTGGTGCCAGTGCACTCTCTGGACTCACTGCAGTGAATCCCCAGTGGTGCCAGTACACTCACTGGACTCACTGCACTGCATCCCCAGTGGTGCCAGTGCACTCTGTGGACTCACTAAACTGCATCACCAGTGGTGCCACTGCACTCTCTGGACTCACTGCACTGCTTCCCCAGTGGTGCCAGTGCACTCACTGGACTGACTGCAGTGCATCCCCACTGGTGCCAGTGCACTCTCTGGGCTCACTGCAGTGCATCCCCAGTGGTGCCAGTGCACTCTCTGGACTCACTGCACTGCATCCCCAGTGGTGCTTGTGCGCTCTCTGGAGTCACAGCACTGCATTCTCAGTGGTGCCAGTGCCCTCTCTGGACTCACTGCACTGCATCCCCAGTGGTGCCAGTGCACTCTCTGGACTCACTGAACTGCATCCCCAGTGGAGCCAGTGCACTCTCTGGACTCACTGCAGTGCATCCGCAGTGGTGCCATTGCACTCTCTGGACTCACTGCACTGCATCCCCAGTGGTGCCAGTGCACTCTCTGGACTCACTGCACTGCATCCCCAGTGGTGCCAGTGCACTCTCTGGACTCACTGCACTGCATCCCCAGTGGTGCCAGTGCACTCTCTGGACTCACTGCAGTGCATCCCCAGTGGTGCCACTGCACTCTCTGGACTCACTGCAGTGCATCCCCAGTGGTGCCAGTGCACTCTCTGGACTCACTGCAGTGAATCCCCAGTGGTGCCAGTACACTCACTGGACTCACTGCACTGCATCCCCAGTGGTGCCAGTGCACTCTGTGGACTCACTAAACTGCATCACCAGTGGTGCCACTGCACTCTCTGGACTCACTGCACTGCTTCCCCAGTGGTGCCAGTGCACTCACTGGACTGACTGCAGTGCATCCCCACTGGTGCCAGTGCACTCTCTGGGCTCACTGCAGTGCATCCCCAGTGGTGCCAGTGCACTCTCTGGACTCACTGCACTGCATCCCCAGTGGTGCTTGTGCGCTCTCTGGAGTCACAGCACTGCATTCTCAGTGGTGCCAGTGCCCTCTCTGGACTCACTGCACTGCATCCCCAGTGGTGCCAGTGCACTCTCTGGACTCACTGAACTGCATCCCCAGTGGTGCCAGTGCACTCTCTGGACTCACTGCACTGCATCCCCAGTGCTGCCAGTGCACTCTCTGGACTCACTGCACTGCATCCCCAGTGGTGCTAGTGCACTCTCTGGACTCACTGCACTGCATCCCCAGTGGTGCCAGTGCACTCTCTGGACTCACTGAAGTGCATTCTCAGTGGTGCCAGTGCGCTCTCTGGACTCACTTCAGTGCATCCCCAGTGGTGCCAGTACACTCTCTGGACTCACTGCAGTGCATCCCCAGTGGTGCCAGTGCACTCTCTGGACTCACTGCAGTGCATCCCCAGTGGAGCCAGTGCACTCTCTGGACTCACTGCCCTGCATCCGCAGTGGTGCCATTGCACTCTCTGGACACACTGCACTGCATATCCAGTGGTGCCAGTGCACTCTCTGGACTCACTGCACTGCATCCCCAGTGCTGCCAGTGCACTCTCTTGAGTCACTGCACTGCACCCCCTGTGGTGCAAGACCACTCTCTGGACTCACAGCAGTGCATCACCAGTGGTGCCAGTGCACTCTCTGGACTCACTGCACTGCATCCCCAGTGGTGCCAGTGCACTCTCTGGACTCACTGCACTGCATCCCCAGTGGTGCTAGTGCACTGTGTGGACTCACTGTACTGCATCCCCAGTGGTGCCAGTGCAATCTCTGGACTCACTGCAGTGCATCCCCAGTGGTGCCAGTGCACTCTCAGGACTCACTGCACTGCATCCCCAGTGGTGCCAGTGCACTCTCTGGACTCACTGCACTGCATCCCCAGTAGTGACAGTGCACTCTCTGGACTCACTGCAGTGCATCCCCAGTGGTGCCAGTGCACTCTCTGGACTCATTGAAGTGCATTCTCAGTGGTGCCAGTGCACTCTCTGGACTCACTGCAGTGCATCCCCAGTGGTGCTAGTACACTCACTGGACTCACTGCACTGCATCCCCAGTGGTGCCAGTGCACTCTCTGGACTCACTAAACTGCATCCCCAGTGGTGCCACTGCACTCTCTGGACTCACTGCACTGCTTCCCCAGTGGTGCCAGTGCACTCACTGGACTCACTGCACTGCATCCCCAGTGGTGCCAGTGCACTCTCTGGGCTCACTGCAGTGCATCCCGAGTGGTGCCAGTGCAATCTCTCGACTCACTGCACTGCATCCCCAGTGGTGCCAGTGCACTCTCTGGACTCACTGAACTGCATCCCCAGTGGTGCCAGTGCACTCTCTGGACTCACTGCACTGCATCCCCAGTGCTGCCAGTGCACTCTCTGGACTCACTGCACTGCATCCCCAGTGGTGCCAGTGCACTCTCTGGACTCACTGAAGTGCATTCTCAGTGGTGCCAGTGCGCTCTCTGGACTCACTTCAGTGCATCCCCACTGGTGCCAGTACACTCTCTGGACTCACTGCAGTGCATCCCCAGTGGTGCCAGTGCACTCTCTGGACTCACTGCACTGCATCCCCAGTGGAGCCAGTGCACTCTCTGGACTCACTGCGCTGCATCCGCAGTGGTGCCATTGCACTCTCTGGACACACTGCACTGCATATCCAGTGGTGCCAGTGCACTCTCTGGACTCACTGCACTGCATCCCCAGTGCTGCCAGTGCACTCTCTTGAGTCACTGCACTGCATCCCCTGTGGTGCAAGACCACTCTCTGGACTCACAGCAGTGCATCACCAGTGGTGCCAGTGCACTCTCTGGACTCACTGCACTGCATCCCCAGTGGTGCCAGTGCACTCTCTGGACTCACTGTACTGCATCCCCAGTGGTGACAGTGCACTCTCTGGACTCACTGCACTGCATCCCCAGTGGTGCCAGTGCACTCTCTGGACTCACTGCACTGCATCCCCAGTGGTGCCAGTGCACTCTCAGGACTCACTGCACTGCATCCCCAGTGGTGCCAGTGCACTCTCTGGACTCACTGCACTGCATCCCCAGTAGTGACAGTGCACTCTCTGGACTCACTGCAGTGCATCTCCAGTGGTGCCAGTGCACTCTCTGGACTCACTGCACTGCACCCCCAGTAGTGCCAGTGCACTCTCTGGACTCACTGCACTGCATCCCCAGTAGTGCCAGTGCACTCACTGGATTCACTGCAGTGCATCCCCAGTGGAGCCAGTGCACTCTCTGGACTCACTGCCCTGCATCCGCAGTGGTGCCATTGCACTCTCTGGACACACTGCACTGCATCTCCAGTGGTGCCAGTGCACTCTCTGGACTCACTGCACTGCATCCCCAGTGCTGCCAGTGCACTCTCTTGAGTCACTGCACTGCAACCCCTGTGGTGCAAGAGCACTCTCTGGATTCACAGCAGTGCATCACCAGTGGTGCCAGTGCACTCTCTGGACTCACTGCACTGCATCCCCAGTGGTGCCAGTGCACTCTCTGGACTCACTGCACTGCATCCCTAGTGGTGCTAGTGCACTGTGTGGACTCACTGTACTGCATCCCCAGTGGTGCCAGTGCAATCTCTGGACTCACTGCAGTGCATCCCCAGTGGTGCCAGTGCACTCTCTGGACTCACTGCACTGCATCCCCAGTGGTGCCAGTGCACTCTCTGGACTCACTGCACTGCATCCCCAGTAGTGACAGTGCACTGTCTGGACTCACTGCAGTGCATCCCCAGTGGTGCCAGTGCACTCTCTGGACTCACTGCACTGCATCCCCAGTGGTGCCAGTGCAGTCTCTGGAGTAACTGCAGTGCATCCCCACTGGTGCCAAAGCACTCTCTGGACTCACTGCACTGCATCCCCAGTGGTGCCACTGCACTCTCTGGACTCACTGCAGTGCATCCCCAGTGGTGCCAGTGCACTCACTGGACTCACTGCACTGCATCCCCAGTGGTGCCAGTGCACTTTCTGGACTCACTAAACTGCATCCCCAGTGGTGCCACTGCACTCTCTGGACTCACTGCACTGCTTCCCCAGTGGTGCCAGTGCACTCACTGGACTCACTGCAGTGCATCCCCACTGGTGCCAGTGCACTCTCTGGGCTCACTGCAGTGCATCCCCAGTGGTGCCAGTGCACTCTCTGGACTCACTGAAGTGCATTCTCAGTGGTGCCAGTGCACTCTCTGGACTCACTTCAGTGCATCCCCAGTGGTGCCAGTACACTCTCTGGACTCACTGCAGTGCATCCCCAGTGGTGCCAGTGCACTCTCTGGACTCACTGCACTGCATCCCCAGTGCTGCCAGTGCACTCTCTTGAGTCACTGCAGTGCATCCGCAGTGGTACCATTGCACTCTCTGGACTCACTGCACTGCATCCCCAGTGGTGCCAGTGCACTCTCTGGACTCACTGCACTGCATCCCCAGTGGTGCCAGTGCACTCTCTGGACTCACTGCACTGCATCCCCAGTGGTGCCAGTGCACTCTCTGGACTCACTGCAGTGCATCCCCAGTGGTGCCACTGCACTCTCTGGACTCACTGCACTGCATCCCCAGTGGTGCCAGTGCACTCTCTGGACTCACTGCAGTGAATCCCCAGTGGTGTCAGTACACTCACTGGACTCACTGCACTGCATCCCCAGTGGTGCCAGTGCACTATCTGGACTCACTAAACTGCATCACCAGTGGTGCCACTGCACTCTCTGGACTCACTGCACTGCTTCCCCAGTGGTGCCAGTGCACTCACTGGACTGACTGCAGTGCATCCCCACTGGTGCCAGTGCACTCTCTGGGCTCACTGCAGTGCATCCCCAGTGGTGCCAGTGCACTCTCTGGACTCACTGCACTGCATCCCCAGTGGTGCTTGTGCGCTCTCTGGAGTCACAGCACTGCATTCTCAGTGGTGCCAGTGCCCTCTCTGGACTCACTGCACTGCATCCCCAGTGGTGCCAGTGCACTCTCTGGACTCACTGAACTGCATCCCCAGTGGTGCCAGTGCACTCTCTGGACTCACTGCACTGCATCCCCAGTGCTGCCAGTGCACTCTCTGGACTCACTGCAGTGCATCCCCAGTGGTGCTAGTGCACTCTCTGGACTCACTGCACTGCATCCCCAGTGGTGCCAGTGCACTCTCTGGACTCACTGAAGTGCATTCTCAGTGGTGCCAGTGCGCTCTCTGGACTCACTTCAGTGCATCCCCAGTGGTGCCAGTACACTCTCTGGACTCACTGCAGTGCATCCCCAGTGGTGCCAGTGCACTCTCTGGACTCACTGCAGTGCATCCCCAGTGGAGCCAGTGCACTCTCTGGACTCACTGCCCTGCATCCGCAGTGGTGCCATTGCACTCTCTGGACACACTGCACTGCATATCCAGTGGTGCCAGTGCACTCTCTGGACTCACTGCACTGCATCCCCAGTGCTGCCAGTGCACTCTCTTGAGTCACTGCACTGCATCCCCTGTGGTGCAAGACCACTCTCTGGACTCACAGCAGTGCATCACCAGTGGTGCCAGTGCACTCTCTGGACTCACTGCACTGCATCCCCAGTGGTGCCAGTGCACTCTCTGGACTCACTGCACTGCATCCCCAGTGGTGCTAGTGCACTGTGTGGACTCACTGTACTGCATCCCCAGTGGTCCCAGTGCAATCTCTGGACTCACTGCAGTGCATCCCCAGTGGTGCCAGTGCACTCTCAGGACTCACTGCACTGCATCCCCAGTGGTGCCAGTGCACTCTCTGGACTCACTGCACTGCATCCCCAGTAGTGACAGTGCACTCACTGGATTCACTGCACTGCATCCCCAGTGGTGCCAGTGCACTCTCTGGACTCACTGCACTGCATCCCCAGTGGTGCCAGTGCACTCTATGGACTCACTGTACTGCATCCCCAGTGGTGCCAGTGCACTCTCTGGACTCACTGCAGTGCATCCCCAGTGGTGCCAGTGCACTCTCTGGACTCACTGCAGTGCATCCCCACTGGTGCCAGTGCACTCTCTGGACTCACTGCACTGCATCCCCAGTGGTGCCAGTGCACTCTCTGGAGTAACTGCACTGCATCCCCAGTGGTGCCAGTGCACTCTCTGGACTCACTGCAGTGCATCCCCAGTGGTGACAGTGCACTCTCTGGACTCACTTCAGTGCATCCCCAGTGGTGCCAGTACACTCTCTGGACTCACTGCAGTGCATCCCCAGTGGTGCCACTGCACTCACTGGACTCACTGCAGTGCATCCCCAGTGGTGCCAGTGCACTCTCTGGACTCATTGAAGTGCATTCTCAGTGGTGCCAGTGCACTCTCTGGACTCACTGCAGTGCATCCCCAGTGGTGCCAGTACACTCACTGGACTCACTGCACTGCATCCCCAGTGGTGCCAGTGCACTCTCTGGACTCACTAAACTGCATCCCCAGTGGTGCCACTGCACTCTCTGGACTCACTGCACTGCTTCCCCAGTGGTGCCAGTGCACTCACTGGACTCACTGCACTGCATCCCCAGTGGTGCCAGTGCACTCTCTGGGCTCACTGCAGTGCATCCCCAGTGGTGCCAGTGCAATCTCTCGACTCACTGCACTGCATCCCCAGTGGTGCCAGTGCACTCTCTGGACTCACTGAACTGCATCCCCAGTGGTGCCAGTGCACTCTCTGGACTCACTGCACTGCATCCCCAGTGCTGCCAGTGCACTCTCTGGACTCACTGCACTGCATCCCCAGTGGTGCTAGTGCACTCTCTGGACTCACTGCACTGCATCCCCAGTGGTGCCAGTGCACTCTCTGGACTCACTGAAGTGCATTCTCAGTGGTGCCAGTGCGCTCTCTGGACTCACTTCAGTGCATCCCCAGTGGTGCCAGTACACTCTCTGGACTCACTGCAGTGCATCCCCAGTGGTGCCAGTGCACTCTCTGGACTCACTGCAGTGCATCCCCAGTGGAGCCAGTGCACTCTCTGGACTCACTGCAGTGCATCCGCAGTGGTGCCATTGCACTCTCTGGACACACTGCACTGCATATCCAGTGGTGCCAGTGCACTCTCTGGACTCACTGCACTGCATCCCCAGTGCTGCCAGTGCACTCTCTTGAGTCACTGCACTGCATCCCCTGTGGTGCAAGACCACTCTCTGGACTCACAGCAGTGCATCACCAGTGGTGCCAGTGCACTCTCTGGACTCACTGCACTGCATCCCCAGTGGTGCCAGTGCACTGTGTGGACTCACTGTACTGCATCCCCAGTGGTGCCAGTGCAATCTCTGGACTCACTGCAGTGCATCCCCAGTGGTGCCAGTGCACTCTCAGGACTCACTGCACTGCATCCCCAGTGGTGCCAGTGCACTCTCTGGACTCACTGCACTGCATCCCCAGTAGTGACAGTGCACTCTCTGGACTCAGTGCAGTGCATCCCCAGTGGTGCCAGTGCACTCTCTGGACTCACTGCACTGCACCCCCAGTAGTGCCAGTGCACTCTCTGGACTCACTGCACTGCATCCCCAGTGGTGCCAGTGCACTCACTGGATTCACTGCACTGCATCCCCAGTGGTGCCAGTGCACTCTCTGGACTCACTGCACTGCATCCCCAGTGGTGCCAGTGCACTCTCTGGACTCACTGTACTGCATCCCCAGTGGTGCAAGTGCACTCTCTGGACTCACTGCAGTGCATCCCAAGTGGTGCCACTGCACTCTCTGGACTCACTGCAGTGCATCCCCACTGGTGCCAGTGCACTCTCTGGACTCACTGCACTGCATCCCCAGTGGTGCCAGTGCACTCTCTGGAGTAACTGCAGTGCATCCCCACTGGTGCCAGTGCACTCTCTGGACTCACTGTACTGCATCCCCAGTGGTGACAGTGCACTCTCTGGACTCACTTCAGTGCATCCCCAGTGGTGCCAGTACACTCTCTGGACTCACTGCAGTGCATCCCCAGTGGTGCCACTGCACTATCTGGACTCACTGCAGTGCATCCCCAGTGGTGCCAGTGCATTCTCTGGACTCATTGAAGTGCATTCTCAGTGGTGCCAGTGCACTCTCCGGACTCACTGCAGTGCATCCCCAGTGGTGCCAGTACACTCACTGGACTCACTGCACTGCATCCCCAGTGGTGCCAGTGCACTCTCTGGACTCACTAAACTGCATCCCCAGTGGTGCCACTGCACTCTCTGGACTCACTGCACTGCTTCCCCAGTGGTGCCAGTGCACTCACTGGACTCACTGCACTGCATCCCCAGTGGTGCCAGTGCACTCTCTGGGCTCACTGCAGTGCATCCCCAGTGGTGCCAGTGCAATCTCTCGACTCACTGCACTGCATCCCCAGTGGTGCCAGTGCACTCTCTGGACTCACTGAACTGCATCCCCAGTGGTGCCAGTGCACTCTCTGGACTCACTGTAGTGCATCCCCAGTGCTGCCAGTGCACTCTCTGGACTCACTGCACTGCATCCCCAGTGGTGCTAGTGCACTCTCTGGACTCACTGCACTGCATCCCCAGTGGTGCCAGTGCACTCTCTGGACTCACTGAAGTGCATTCTCAGTGGTGCCAGTGCGCTCTCTGGACTCACTTCAGTGCATCCCCAGTGGTTCCAGTACACTCTCTGGACTCACTGCAGTCCATCCCCAGTGGTGCCAGTGCACTCTCTGGACTCACTGCAGTGCATCCCCAGTGGAGCCAGTGCACTCTCTGGACTCACTGCCCTGCATCCGCAGTGGTGCCATTGCACTCTCTGGACACACTGCACTGCATATCCAGTGGTGCCAGTGCACTCTCTGGACTCACTGCACTGCATCCCCAGTGCTGCCAGTGCACTCTCTTGAGTCACTGCACTGCATCCCCTGTGGTGCAAGACCACTCTCTGGACTCACAGCAGTGCATCACCAGTGGTGCCAGTGCACTCTCTGGACTCACTGCACTGCATCCCCAGTGGTGCCAGTGCACTGTGTGGACTCACTGTACTGCATCCCCAGTGGTGCCAGTGCAATCTCTGGACTCACTGCAGTGCATCCCCAGTGGTGCCAGTGCACTCTCAGGACTCACTGCACTGCATCCCCAGTGGTGCCAGTGCACTCTCTGGACTCACTGCACTGCATCCCCAGTAGTGACAGTGCACTCTCTGGACTCACTGCAGTGCATCCCCAGTGGTGCCAGTGCACTCTCTGGACTCACTGCACTGCACCCCCAGTAGTGCCAGTGCACTCTCTGGACTCACTGCACTGCATCCCCAGTGGTGCCAGTGCACTCACTGGATTCACTGCACTGCATCCCCAGTGGTGCCAGTGCACTCTCTGGACTCACTGCACTGCATCCCCAGTGGTGCCAGTGCACTCTCTGGACTCACTGTACTGCATCCCCAGTGGTGCCTGTGCAATCTCTGGACTCACTGCAGTGCATCCCAAGTGGTGCCACTGCACTCTCTGGACTCACTGCAGTGCATCCCCACTGGTGCCAGTGCACTCTCTGGACTCACTGCACTGCATCCCCAGTGGTGCCAGTGCATTCTCTGGAGTAACTGCAGTGCATCCCCACTGGTGCCAGTGCACTCTCTGGACTCACTGTACTGCATCACCAGTGGTGACAGTACACTCTCTGGACTCACTGCAGTGCATCCCCAGTGGTGCCACTGCACTCTCTGGACTCACTGCAGTGCATCCCCAGTGGTGCCAGTGCATTCTCTGGACTCATTGAAGTGCATTCTCAGTGGTGCCAGTGCACTCTCCGGACTCACTGCAGTGCATCCCCAGTGGTGCCAGTACACTCACTGGACTCACTGCACTGCATCCCCAGTGGTGCCAGTGCACTCTCTGGACTCACTAAACTGCATCCCCAGTGGTGCCACTGCACTCTCTGGACTCACTGCACTGCTTCCCCAGTGGTGCCAGTGCACTCACTGGACTCACTGCACTGCATCCCCAGTGGTGCCAGTGCACTCTCTGGGCTCACTGCAGTGCATCCCCAGTGGTGCCAGTGCACTCTCTGGACTCACTGCACTGCATCCCCAGTGGTGCCAGTGCGCTCTCTGGAGTCACAGCACTGCATCCCCAGTGGTGCCAGTGCAATCTCTCGACTCACTGCACTGCATCCCCAGTGGTGCCAGTGCACTCTCTGGACTCACTGCACTGCATCCCCAGTGGTGCCAGTGCAGTCTCTGGAGTAACTGCACTGCATCCCCACTGGTGCCAAAGCACTCTCTGGACTCCCAGCACCGCATCCCCAGTGGTGCCAGTGCACTCTCTGGACTCACTGCACTGCATCCCCAGTGGTGCCACTGCACTCTCTGGACTCACTGCACTGCATCCCCAGTGGTGCCAGTACACTCTCTGGACTCACTGCAGTGCATCCCCAGTGGTGCCAGTGCACTCTCTGGACTCACTGCAGTGCATCCCCAGTGGTGCCACTGCACTCTCTGGACTGACTGCAGCGCATCCCCAGTGGTGCCAGTGCACTCTCTGGACTCACTGCAGTGCATCCCCAGTGGTGCCAGTACACTCACTGGACTCACTGCACTGCATCCCCAGTGGTGCCAGTGCACTCTCTGGACTCACTAAACTGCATCACCAGTGGTGCCACTGCACTCTCTGGACTCACTGCACTGCTTCCCCAGTGGTGCCAGTGCACTCACTGGACTGACTGCAGTGCATCCCCACTGGTGCCAGTGCACTCTCTGGGCTCACTGCAGTGCATCCCCAGTGGTGCCAGTGCACTCTCTGGACTCACTTCACTGCATCCCCAGTGGTGCCTGTGCGCTCTCTGGAGTCACTGCACTGCATTCTCAGTGGTGCCAGTGCACTCTCTGGACTCACTGCACTGCATCCCCAGTGGTGCCAGTGCACTCTCTGGTCTCACTGAACTGCATCCCCAGTGGTGCCAGTGCACTCTCTGGACTCACTGCACTGCATCCCCAGTGCTGCCAGTGCACTCTCTGGACTCACTGCACTGCATCCCCAGTGGTGCCACTGCACTCTCTGGACTCACTGCACTGCTTCCCCAGTGGTGCCAGTGCACTCTCTGGACTTACTGCACTGCATCCCCAGTGATGCCAGTGCACTCACTGGACTCACTGCAGTGCATCCCCAGTGGTGCCAGTGCACTCTCTGGAGTCACTGCACTGCATCCCCAGTGGTGCCAGCGCACTCTCTGGACTCACTGCACTGCATCCCCAGTGGTGCCAGCGCACTCTCTGGACTCACTGCACTGCATCCCCAGTAGTGCCAGTGCAATCTCTCGACTCACTGCACTGCATCCCCAGTGGTGCCAATGCACTCTCTGGACTCACTGAAGTGCATTCTCAGTGGTGCCAGTGCACTCTCTGGACTCACTTCATTGCATCCCCAGTGGTGCCAGTACACTCTCTGGACTCACTGCAGTGCATCCCCAGTGGTGCCAGTGCACTCTCTGGACTCACTGCAGTGCATCCCCAGTGGAGCCAGTGCACTCTCTGGACTCACTGCAGTGCATCCGCAGTGGTGCCATTGCACTCTCTGGACTCACTGCACTGCATCCCCAGTGGTGCCAGTGCACTCTCTGGACTCACTGCACTGCATCCCCTGTGGTGCCAGTGCACTCTCTGGACTCACTGCACTGCATCCCCAGTGGTGCTAGTGCACTGTGTGGACTCACTGTACTGCATCCCCAGTGGTGCCAGTGCAATCTCTGGACTCACTGCAGTGCATCCCCAATGGTGCCAGTGCAATCTCTGGACTCACTGAAGTGCATTCTTAGTGGTGCCAGTGCACTCTCTGGACTCACTGCACTGCATCCCCAGTATTGCCAGTGCACTCTCTGTACTCACTGCAGTGCATCCCCAGTGGTGCCAGTGCACTCTCTGGACTCACTGCACTGCTTCCCCAGTGGTGCCAGTGCACTCTTTCGAGTCACTGCAGTGCATCCCCAGTGGTGCCAGTGCACTCTCTGGAATCACTGCAGTGCATCCCCAGTGGTGCCAGTGCACTCTCTGGACTCACTGCACTGCATCCCCAGTGGTGCCAGTGCGCTCTCTGGAGTCACAGCACTGCATCCCCAGTGTTGCCAGTGCAATCTCTGGACTCACTGCACTGCATCCCCAGTGGTGCCAGTGCACTCACTGGATTCACTGCACTGCATCCCCAGTGGTGCCAGTGCACTCTCTGGACTCACTGCACTGCATCCCCAGTGGTGCCAGTGCACTCTCTGGACTCACTGCACTGCATCCCCAGTGGTGACAGTGCACTCTCTGGACTCACTGCAGTGCATCCCCAGTGGTGCCAGTGCACTCTCTGGACTCACTGCAGTGCATCCCCACTGGTGCCAGTGCACTCTCTGGACTCACTGCACTGCATCCCCAGTGGTGCCAGTGCAGTCTCTGGAGTAACTGCAGTGCATCCCCACTGGTGCCAAAGCACTCTCTGGACTCACTGCAGTGCATCCCCAGTGGTTCCACTGCACTCTCTGGACTAACTGCAGTGCATCCCCAGTGGTGCCAGTGCACTCTCTGGACTCATTGAAGTGCATTCTCAGTGGTGCCAGTGCACTCTCTGGACTCACTGCAGTGCATCCCCAGTGGTGCCAGTACACTCACTGGACTCACTGCACTGCATCCCCAGTGGTGCCAGTGCACTCTCTGGACTCACTAAACTGCATCCCCAGTGGTGCCAGTGCACTCTCTGGACTCACTGCACTGCATCCCCAGTGGTGCCAGTGCACTCACTGGACTCACTGCACTGCATCCCCACTGGTGCCAGTGCACTCTCTGGGCTCACTGCAGTGCATCCCCAGTGGTGCCAGTGCACTCTCTGGACTCACTGCAGTGCATCCCCAGTGGTGCCAGTGCAGTCTCTGGAGTAACTGCACTGCATCCCCACTGGTGCCAAAGCACTCTCTGGACTCCCAGCACCGCATCCCCAGTGGTGCCAGTGCACTCTCTGGACTCACTGCACTGCATCCCCAGTGGTGCCAGTGCACTCTCTGGACTCACTGCACTGCATCCCCACTGGTGCCAGTGCACTCTCTGGACTCACTGCACTGCATCCCCAGTGGTGCCAGTGCACTCTATGGACTCACTGCAGTGCATCCCCAGTGGTGCCACTGCACTCTCTGGACTCACTGCACTGCATCCCCAGTGGTGCCAGTGCACTCTCTCACTCACTGCAGTGCATCCCCAGTGGTGCCAGTACACTCACTGGACTCACTGCACTGCATCACCAGTGGTGCCAGTGCACTCTCTGGACTCACTAAACTGCATCACCAGTGGTGCCACTGCACTCTCTGGACTCACTGCACTGCTTCCCCAGTGGTGCCAGTGCACTCACTGGACTGACTGCAGTGCATCCCCACTGGTGCCAGTGCACTCTCTGGGCTCACTGCAGTGCATCCCCAGTGGTGCCAGTGCACTCTCTGGACTCACTGCACTGCATCCCCAGTGGTGCCTGTGCGCTCTCTGGAGTCACAGCACTGCATTCTCAGTGGTGCCAGTGCACTCTCTGGACTCACTGCACTGCATCCCCAGTGGTGCCAGTGCACTCTCTGGACTCACTGAACTGCATCCCCAGTGGTGCCAGTGCACTCTCTGGACTCACTGCACTGCATCCCCTGTGGTGCCACTGCACTCTCTGGACTCACTGCACTGCATCCCCAGTGGTGCCAGTGCACTCACTGGACTCACTGCAGTGCATCCCCAGTGGTGCCAGTGCACTCTCTGGAGTCACTGCACTGCATCCCCAGTGGTGCCTGTGCACTCTCTGGACTCACTGCACTGCATCCCCAGTGGTTCCAGCGCACTCTCTGGACTCACTGCACTGCATCCCCAGTAGTGCTAGTGCACTCTGTGGACTCACTGCAGTGCATCCCCAGTGGTGCCAGTGCACTCTCTGGACTCACTGAAGTGCATTCTCAGTGGTGCCAGTGCACTCTCTGGACTCACTTCAGTGCATCCCCAGTGGTGCCAGTACACTCTCTGGACTCACTGCAGTGCATCCCCAGTGGTGCCAGTGCACTCTCTGGACTCACTGCAGTGCATCCCCAGTGGAGCCAGTGCACTCTCTGGACTCACTGCAGTTTATCCGCAGTGGTGCCATTGCACTCTCTGGACTCACTGCACTGCATCCCCAGTGGTGCCAGAGCACTCTCTGGACTCACTGCACTGCATCCCCAGTGGTGCCAGTGCACTCTCTGGACTCACTGCACTGCATCCCCAGTGGTGCTAGTGCACTGTGTGGACTCACTGTACTGCATCCCCAGTGGTGCCAGTGCAATCTCTGGACTCACTGCAGTGCATCCCCAGTGGTGCCAGTGCACTCTCTGGACTCACTGAAGTGCATTCTCAGTGGTGCCAGTGCACTCTCTGGACTCACTGCACTGCATCCCCAGTGGTGCTAGTGCACTGTGTGGACTCACTGTACTGCATCCCCAGTGGTGCCAGTGCAATCTCTGGACTCACTGCAGTGCATCCCCAGTGGTGCCAGTGCACTCACTGGACTCACTGAAGTGCATTCTCAGTGGTGCCAGTGCACTCTCTGGACTCACTGCACTGCATCCCCAGTATTGCCAGTGCACTCTCTGGACTCACTGCACTGCATCCCCAGTGGTGCCAGTGCACTCTTTCGAGTCACTGCAGTGCATCCCCAGTGGTGCCAGTGCACTCTCTGGACTCACTGCAGTGCATCCCCAGTGGTGCCAGTGCACTCTCTGGACTCACTGCAGTGCATCCCCAGTGGTGCCAGTGCGCTCTCTGGAGTCACAGCACTGCATCCCCAGTGGTGCCAGTGCAATCTCTGGACTCACTGCACTGCATCCCCAGTGCTGCCAGTGCGCTCTCTGGACACACTGCAGTGCACTCTCAGTGGTGCCAGTGCACTCTCTGGACTCACTGCACTGCATCCCCAGTGGTGCCAGTGCACTCTCTGGACTCACTGAACTGCATCCCCAGTGTTGCCAGTGCAATCTTTGGACTCACTGCAGTGCATCCCCAGTGGTGCCAGTGCACTCTCTGGACTCACTAAACTGCATCCCCAGTGGTGCCAGTGCACTCTCTGGACTCACTGCACTGCATCCCCAGTGGTGCCAGTGCACTCACTGGACTCACTGCAGTGCATCCCCACTGGTGCCAGTGCACTCTCTGGGCTCACTGCAGTGCATCCCCAGTGGTGCCAGTGCACTCTCTGGACTCACTGCACTGCATCCCCAGTGGTGCCAGTGCGCTCTCTGGAGTCACAGCACTGCATCCCCAGTGGTGCCAGTGCAATCTCTGAACTCACTGCACTGCATCCCCAGTGGTGCCAGTGCACTCTCTGGACTCACTGCAGTGCATCCCCAGTGGTGCCAGTGCAGTCTCTGGAGTAACTGCACTGCATCCCCACTGGTGCCAAAGCACTCTCTGGACTCCCAGCACCGCATCCCCAGTGGTGCCAGTGCACTCTCTGGACTCACTGCACTGCATCCCCAGTGGTGCCAGTGCACTCTCTGGACTCACTGCACTGCATCCCCACTGGTGCCAGTGCACTCTCTGGACTCACTGCACTGCATCCCCAGTGGTGCCAGTGCACTCTCTGGACTCACTGCAGTGCATCCCCAGTGGTGCCACTGCACTCTCTGGACTCACTGCACTGCATCCCCAGTGGTGCCAGTGCACTCTCTCACTCACTGCAGTGCATCCCCAGTGGTGCCAGTACACTCACTGGACTCACTGCACTGCATCCCCAGTGGTGCCAGTGCACTCTCTGGACTCACTAAACTGCATCACCAGTGGTGCCACTGCACTCTCTGGACTCACTGCACTGCTTCCCCAGTGGTGCCAGTGCACTCACTGGACTGACTGCAGTGCATCCCCACTGGTGCCAGTGCACTCTCTGGGCTCACTGCAGTGCATCCCCAGTGGTGCCAGTGCACTCTCTGGACTCACTGCACTGCATCCCCAGTGGTGCCTGTGCGCTCTCTGGAGTCACAGCACTGCATTCTCAGTGGTGCCAGTGCACTCTCTGGACTCACTGCACTGCATCCCCAGTGGTGCCAGTGCACTCTCTGGACTCACTGAACTGCATCCCCAGTGGTGCCAGTGCACTCTCTGGACTCACTGCACTGCATCCCCTGTGGTGCCACTGCACTCTCTGGACTCACTGCACTGCATCCCCAGTGGTGCCAGTGCACTCACTGGACTCACTGCAGTGCATCCCCAGTGGTGCCAGTGCACTCTCTGGAGTCACTGCACTGCATCCCCAGTGGTGCCTGTGCACTCTCTGGACTCACTGCACTGCATCCCCAGTGGTTCCAGCGCACTCTCTGGACTCACTGCACTGCATCCCCAGTAGTGCTAGTGCACTCTGTGGACTCACTGCAGTGCATCCCCAGTGGTGCCAGTGCACTCTCTGGACTCACTGAAGTGCATTCTCAGTGGTGCCAGTGCACTCTCTGGACTCACTTCAGTGCATCCCCAGTGGTGCCAGTACACTCTCTGGACTCACTGCAGTGCATCCCCAGTGGTGCCAGTGCACTCTCTGGACTCACTGCAGTGCATCCCCAGTGGAGCCAGTGCACTCTCTGGACTCACTGCAGTGCATCCGCAGTGGTGCCATTGCACTCTCTGGACTCACTGCACTGCATCCCCAGTGGTGCCAGAGCACTCTCTGGACTCACTGCACTGCATCCCCAGTGGTGCCAGTGCACTCTCTGGACTCACTGCACTGCATCCCCAGTGGTGCTAGTGCACTGTGTGGACTCACTGTACTGCATCCCCAGTGGTGCCAGTGCAATCTCTGGACTCACTGCAGTGCATCCCCAGTGGTGCCAGTGCACTCTCTGGACTCACTGAAGTGCATTCTCAGTGGTGCCAGTGCACTCTCTGGACTCACTGCACTGCATCCCCAGTGGTGCTAGTGCACTGTGTGGACTCACTGTACTGCATCCCCAGTGGTGCCAGTGCAATCTCTGGACTCACTGCAGTGCATCCCCAGTGGTGCCAGTGCACTCTCTGGACTCACTGAAGTGCATTCTCAGTGGTGCCAGTGCACTCTCTGGACTCACTGCACTGCATCCCCAGTATTGCCAGTGCACTCTCTGGACTCACTGCAGTGCATCCCCAGTGGTGCCAGTGCACTCTTTCGAGTCACTGCAGTGCATCCCCAGTGGTGCCAGTGCACTCTCTGGACTCAATGCAGTGCATCCCCAGTGGTGCCAGTGCACTCTCTGGACTCACTGCAGTGCATCCCCAGTGGTGCCAGTGCGCTCTCTGGAGTCACAGCACTGCATCCCCAGTGGTGCCAGTGCAATCTCTGGACTCACTGCACTGCATCCCCAGTGCTGCCAGTGCGCTCTCTGGACACACTGCAGTGCACTCTCAGTGGTGCCAGTGCACTCTCTGGACTCACTGCACTGCATCCCCAGTGGTGCCAGTGCACTCTCTGGACTCACTGAACTGCATCCCCAGTGTTGCCAGTGCAATCTCTGGACTCACTGCAGTGCATCCCCAGTGGTGCCAGTGCACTCTCTGGACTCACTGAAGTGCATTATCAGTGGTGCCAGTGCACTCTCTGGACTCACTGAAATGCATCCCCAGTAGTGACAGTGCACTCTCTGGACTCACTGCACTGCATCCCCAGTGGGGCCAGTGCACTCTCTGGACTCACTGCGCTGCATCCCCAGTGGTGCCAGTGCACTCTCTGGACTCACTGCACTGCATCGCCATTGCACTCTCTGGACTCACTGCAGGGCATCCCCGGTGGAGCCAGTGTACTCTCAGGACTCACTGCACTGCATCCCCAGTGCTGCCAGTGCACTCTCTTGAGTCACTGCACTGCATCCCCTGTGGTGCAAGAGCACTCTCTGGACTCACAGCAGTGCATCCCCAGTGGTGCCAGTGCACTCTCTGGACTCAATGCACTGCATCCCCAGTGGTGCCAGTGCACTCTCTGGACTCACTGCACTGCATCCCCAGTGGTGCTAGTGCACTGTGTGGACTCACTGTACTGCATCCCCAGTGGTGCCAGTGCAATCTCTGGACTCACTGCAGTGCATCCCCAGTGGTGCCAGTGCACTCTCAGGACTCACTGCACTGCATCCCCAGTGGTGCCAGTGCACTCTCTGGACTCACTGCACTGCATCCCCAGTAGTGACAGTGCACTCTCTGGACTCACTGCAGTGCATCCCCAGTGGTGCCAGTGCACTCTCTGGACTCACTGCACTGCATCCCCAGTGGTGCCAGTGCACTCTCTGGACTCACTGCACTGCATCCCCAGTGGTGCCAGTGCACTCTGTGGACTCACTGTACTGCATCCCCAGTGGTGACAGTGCACTCTCTGGACTCACTGCAGTGCATCCCCAGTGGTGCCAGTGCACTCTCTGGACTCACTGCACTGCATCCCCACTGGTGCCAGTGCACTCTCTGCACTCACTGCACTACATCCCCAGTGGTGCCAGTGCAGTCTCTGGAGTAACTGCAGTGCATCCCCACTGGTGCCAAAGCACTCTCTGGACTCACTGCAGTGCATCCCCAGTGGTGCCACTGCACTCTCTGGACTCACTGCAGTGCATCCCCAGTGGTGCCAGTGCACTCTCTGGACTCATTGAAGTGCATTCTCAGTGGTGCCAGTGCACTCTCTGGACTCACTGCAGTGCATCCCCAGTGGTGCCAGTACACTCACTGGACTCACTGCACTGCATCCCCAGTGGTGCCAGTGCACTCTCTGGACTCACTAAACTGCATCCCCAGTGGTGCCAGGGCACTCTCTGGACTCACTGCACTGCTTCCCCAGTGGTGCCAGTGCACTCACTGGACTCACTGCAGTGCATCCCCACTGGTGCCAGTGCACTCTCTGGGCTCACTGCAGTGCATCCCCACTGGTGCCAGTGCACTCTCTGGACTCACTGCACTGCATCCCGAGTGGTGCCAGTGCGCTCTCTGGACTCACTGCACTGCATCCCCAGTGGTGCCTGTGCAATCTCTGGACTCACTGCACTGCATCCCCAGTGGTGCCAGTGCACTCTCTGGACTCACTGCACTGCATCCCCGGTGGTGCCAGTGCAGTCTCTGGAGTAACTGCAGTGCATCCCCACTGGTGCCAAAGCACTCTCTGGACTCCCAGCACCGCATCCCCAGTGGTGCCAGTGCACTCTCTGGACTCACTGCAGTGCATCCCCAGTGGTGCCAGTGCACTCTCTGGACTCACTGCACTGCATCTCCAGTGGTGCCAGTGCACTCTCTGGACTCACTGCACTGCATCCCCAGTGGTGCCAGTGCACTCTCTGGACTCACTGCAGTGCATCCCCAGTGGTGCCACTGCACTCTCTGGACTCACTGCAGTGCATCCGCAGTGATGCCAGTGCACTCTCTGGACTCACTGCAGTGCATCCCCAGTGGTGCCAGTACACTCACTGGACTCACTGCACTGCATCCCCAGTGGTGCCAGTGCACTCTCTGGACTCACTAAACTGCATCCCCAGTGGTGCCAGTGCACTCTCTGGACTCACTGCACTGCTTCCCCAGTGGTGCCAGTGCACTCACTGGACTGATTGCAGTGCATCCCAACTGGTGCCAGTGCACTCTCTGGGCTCACTGCAGTGCATCCCCAGTGGTGCCAGTGCACTCTCTGGACTCACTGCACTGCATCCCCAGTGGTGCCTGTGCGCTCTCTGGAGTCACAGCACTGCATTCTCAGTGGTGCCAGTGCACTCTCTGGACTCACTGCACTGCATCCCCACTGGTGCCAGTGCACTCTCTGGACTCACTGAATTGCATCCCCAGTGGTGCCAGTGCACTCTCTGGACTCACTGCACTGCATCCCCAGTGCTGCCAGTGCACTCTCTGGACTCACTGCAGTGCATCCCCAGTGGTGCCACTGCACTCTCTGGACTCACTGCACTGCTTCCCCAGTGGTGCCAGTGCACTCTCAGGACTTACTGCACTACATCACCAGTGGTGCCAGTGCACTCACTGGACTCACTGCAGTGCATCCCCAGTGGTGCCAGTGCACTCTCTGGAGTCACTGCACTGCATCCCCAGTGGTGCCAGTGCACTCTCTGGACTCACTGCACTGCATCCCCAGTGGTTCCAGCGCACTCTCTGGACTCACTGCACTGCATCCCCAGTAGTGCTAGTGCACTCTGTGGACTCACTGCAGTGCATCCCCAGTGGTTCCAGTGCACTCTCTGGACTCACTTCAGTGCATCCCCAGTGGTGCCAGTACACTCTCTGGACTCACTGCAGTGCATCCCCAGTGGTGCCAGTGCACTCTCTGGACTCACTGCAGTGCATCCCCAGTGGAGCCAGTGCACTCTCTGGACTCACTGCAGTGCATCCGCAGTGGTGCCATTGCACTCTCTGGACTCACTGCACTGCATCCCCAGTGGTGCCAGTGCACTCTCTGGACTCACTGCACTGCATCCCCAGTGCTGCCAGTGCACTCTCTTGAGTCACTGCACTGCATCCCCTGTGGTGCAAGAGCACTCTCTGGACTCACAGCAGTGCATCACCAGTGGTGCCAGTGCACTCTCTGGACTCACTGCACTGCATCCCCAGTGGTGCCAGTGCACTCTCTGGACTCACTGCGCTGCATCCCCAGTGGTGCTAGTGCACTGTGTGGACTCACTGTACTGCATCCCCAGTGGTGCCAGTGCAATCTCTGGACTCACTGCAGTGCATCCCCAGTGGTGCCAGTGCACTCTGTGGACTCACTGAAGTGCATTCTCAGTGGTGCCAGTGCACTCTCTGGACTCACTGCACTGCATCCCCAGTATTGCCAGTGCACTCTCTGGACTCACTGCAGTGCATCCCCAGTGGTGCCAGTGCACTCTCTGGACTCACTGCACTGCTTCCCCAGTAGTGACAGTGCACTCTTTCGAGTCACTGCAGTGCATCCCCAGTGGTGCCAGTGCACTCTCTGGACTCACTGCACTGCATCCCCACTGGTGCCAGTGCACTCTCTGGACTCACTGCAGTGCATCCCCTGTGGTGCCAGTGCGCTCTCTGGAGTCACAGCACTGCATCCCCAGTGGTGCCAGTGCAATCTCTGGACTCACTGCACTGCATCCCCAGTGGTGCCAGTGCGCTCTCTGGACTCACTGCAGTGCATCCCCAGTGGTGCCAGTGCACTCTCTGGACTCACTGCACTGCATCCCCAGTGGTGCCAGTGCACTCTCTGGACTCACTGAACTGCATCCCCAGTGGTGCCAGTGCAATCTCTGGACTCACTGCAGTGCATCCCCAGTGGTGCCAGTGCCCTCTCTGGACTCACTGAAGTGCATTATCAGTGGTGCCAGTGCACTCTCTGGACTCACTGCACTGCATCCCCAGTAGTGACAGTGCACTCTCTGGACTCACTGCCGTGCATCCCCACTGGTGCCAGTGCACTCTCTGGACTCACTGCGCTGCATCCCCAGTGGTGCCAGTGCACTCTCTGGACTCACTGCACTGCATCGCCAATGCACTCTCTGGACTCACTGCAGGGCATCCCCGGTGGAGCCAGTGTACTCTCAGGACTCACTGCAGTGCATCCCCAGTGGTGCCAGTGCACTCTCTGGACTCACTGCACTGCATCCCCAGTGGTGCCAGTGCACTCTCTGGACTCACTGCACTGCTTCCCCAGTGGTGCCAGTGCACTCTCTGGACTCACTGCACCGCATCCGCAGTGGTGCCAGTGCACTCTCTAGAGTCACTGCGCTGCATCCCCAGTTGTGCCAGTGCACTCTCTGGACTCACTGCAGTGCATCCCCAGTGGTGCCAGTGCACTCTCTGGAGTGACTGCAGTGCATCCCCAGTGGTGCCAGTTCACTCTCTGGACTCGCGTCACTGCATCCCCAGTGGTGCCAGTGCACTCTCTGGACTCGCGTCACTGCATCCCCAGTGGTGCCAGTGCACTCTCTGGACTCACTGAAGTGCATCCCCAGTGGTGCCAGTGCACTCTCTGGACTCACTGCAGTGCATTCCCGGTGGTGCCAATGCACTCTCTGGACTCACTGCAGTGCATCCCCTGTGGTGCTAGTGCACTCTGGACTCACTGCAGTGCATCCCCAGTGGTGCCAGTGCACTCTCTGGACTCACTGCACTGCATCCCCAGTGGTGCCAGTGCACTTTCTCTGGACTCACTGTACTGCATCCCCAGTGGTGCCAGTGCACTCTCTGGACTCACCGCACTGCACCCTGAGTGGTGCCAGTGCACTCTCTGGACTCACTGCACCGCATCCCCAGTGGTGCCAGTGCACTCTCTAGAGTCACTGCGCTGCATCCCCATTGGTGCCAGTGCACTCTCTGGACTCACTGTACTGCATCCCCAGTGGTGCCAAAGCACTCTCTGGACTCCCGCCACCGCATCCCCGGTGGTTCCAGTGCACTCTCTGGACTCACTAAACTGCATCCCCAGTGGTGCCACTGCACTCTCTGGACTCACTGCACTGCTTCCCCAGTGGTGCCAGTGCACTCACTGGACTCACTGCACTGCATCCCCACTGGTGCCAGTGCACTCTCTGGGCTCACTGCAGTGCATCCCCAGTGGTGCCAGTGCACTCTCTGGACTCACTGCACTGCATCCCCAGTAGTGCCAGTGCGCTCTCTGGAGTAACAGCACTGCATCCCCAGTGGTGCCAGTGCAATCTCTGGACTCACTGCACTGCATCCCCAGTGGTGCCAGTGCACTCTCTGGACTCACTGCACTGCGTCCCCGGTGGTGCCAGTGCAGTCTCTGGAGTAACTGCACTGCATCCCCACTGGTGCCAAAGCACTCTCTGGACTCCCAGCACCGCATCCCCAGTGGTGCCAGTGCACTCTCTGGACTCACTGCACTGCATCCCCAGTGGTGCCAGTGCACTCTCTGGACTCACTGCACTGCATCCCCAGTGGTGCCAGTGCACTCTCTGGACTCACTGCAGTGCATCCCCAGTGGTGCCACTGCACTCTCTGGACTCACTGCACTGCATCCCCAGTGGTGCCAGTGCACTCTCTGGACTCACTGCAGTGCATCCCCAGTGGTGCCAGTACACTCACTGGACTCACTGCACTGCATCCCCAGTGGTGCCAGTGCACTCTCTGGACTCACTAAACTGCATCCCCAGTGGTGCCACTGCACTCTCTGGACTCACTGCACTGCTTCCCCAGTGGTGCCAGTACACTCACTGGACTGACTGCAGTGCATCCCCACTGGTGCCAGTGCACTCTCTGGGCTCACTGCAGTGCATCCCCAGTGGTGCCAGTGCACTCTCTGGACTCACTGCACTGCATCCCCAGTGGTGCCTGTGCGCTCTCTGGAGTCACAGCACTGCATTCTCAGTGGTGCCAGTGCACTCTCTGGACTCACTGCACTGCATCCCCAGTGGTGCCAGTGCACTCTCTGGACTCACTGAACTGCATCCCCAGTGGTGCCAGTGCACTCTCTGGACTCACTGCACTGCATCCCCAGTGGTGCCACTGCACTCTCTGGACTCACTGCACTGCTTCCCCAGTGGTGCCAGTGCACTCTCTGGACTTACTGCACTGCATCCCCAGTGGTGCCAGTGCACTCACTGGACTCACTGCTGTGCATCCCCAGTGGTGCCAGTGCACTCTCTGGAGTCACTGCACTGCATCACCAGTGGTGCCAGTGCACTCTCTGGACTCACTGCACTGCATCCCCAGTAGTGCTAGTGCACTCTGTGGACTCACTGCAGTGCATCCCCAGTGGTGCCAGTGCACTCTCTGGACTCACTGAAGTGCATTCTCAGTGGTGCCAGTGCACTCTCTGGACTCACTTCAGTGCATCCCCAGTGGTGCCAGTACACTCTCTGGACTCACTGCAGTGCATCCCCAGTGGTGCCAGTGCACTCTCTGGACTCACTGCAGTGCATCCCCAGTGGAGCCAGTGCACTCTCTGGAGTAACTGCACTGCATCCCCAGTGGTGCCATTGCACTCTCTGGACTCACTGCACTGCATCCCCAGTAGTGCCAGAGCACTCTCTGGACTCACTGCACTGCATCCCCAGTGGTGCCAGTGCACTCTCTGGACTCACTGCACTGCATCCCCAGTGGTGCTGGTGCACTGTGTGGACTCACTGTACTGCATCCCCAGTGGTGCCAGTGCAATCTCTGGACTCACTGCAGTGCATCCCCAGTGGTGCCAGTGCAATCTCTGGACTCACTGAAGTGCATTCTCAGTGGTGCCAGTGCACTCTCTGGACTCACTGCACTGCATCCCCAGTATTGCCAGTGCACTCTCTGGACTCACTGCAGTGCATCCCCAGTGGTGCCAGTGAAGTCTCTGGACTGACTGCACTGCTTCCCCAGTGGTGCCAGTGCGTTCTTTCGAGTCACTGCAGTGCATCCCCAGTGGTGCCAGTGCACTCTCTGGACTCACTGAAATGCATCCCCAGTAGTGACAGTGCACTCTCTGGACTCACTGCAGTGCATCCCCAGTGGGGCCAGTGCACTCTCTGGACTCACTGCGCTGCATCCCCAGTGGTGCCAGTGCACTCTCTGGACTCACTGCACTGCATCGCCAGTGCACTCTCTGGACTCACTGCAGGGCATCCCCGGTGGAGCCAGTGTACTCTCAGGACTCACTGCACTGCATCCCCAGTGCTGCCAGTGCACTCTCTTGAGTCACTGCACTGCATCCCCTGTGGTGCAAGAGCACTCTCTGGACTCACAGCAGTGCATCCCCAGTGGTGCCAGTGCACTCTCTGGACTCACTGCACTGCATCCCCAGTGGTGCCAGTGCACTCTCTGGACTCACTGCACTGCATCCCCAGTGGTGCTAGTGCACTGTGTGGACTCACTGTACTGCATCCCCAGTGGTGCCAGTGCAATCTCTGGACTCACTGCAGTGCATCCCCAGTGGTGCCAGTGCACTCTCAGGACTCACTGCACTGCATCCCCAGTGGTGCCAGTGCACTCTCTGGACTCACTGCACTGCATCCCCAGTAGTGACAGTGCACTCTCTGAACTCACTGCAGTGCATCCCCAGTGGTGCCAGTGCACTCTCTGGACTCACTGCACTGCATCCCCAGTGGTGCCAGTGCACTCTCTGGACTCACTGCACTGCATCCCCAGTGGTGCCAGTGCACTCACTGGATTCACTGCACTGCATCCCCAGTGGTGCCAGTGCACTCTCTGGACTCAGTGCACTGCATCCCCAGTGGTGCCAGTGCACTCTCTGGACTCACTGTACTGCATCCCCAGTGGTGACAGTGCACTCTCTGGACTCACTGCAGTGCATCCCCAGTGGTGCCAGTGCACTCTCTGGACTCACTGCACTGCATCCCCACTGGTGCCAGTGCACTCTCTGCACTCACTGCACTGCATAACCAGTGGTGCCAGTGCAGTCTCTGGAGTAACTGCAGTGCATCCCCACTGGTGCCAAAGCACTCTCTGGACTCACTGCAGTGCATCCCCAGTGGTGCCACTGCACTCTCTGGACTCACTGCACTGCATCCCCATTGGTGACAGTGCACTCTCTGGACTCATTGAAGTGCATTCTCAGTGGTGCCAGTGCACTCTCTGGACTCACTGCAGTGCATCCCCAGTGGTGCCAGTACACTCACTGGACTCACTGCACTGCATCCCCAGTGGTGCCAGTGCACTCTCTGGACTCACTAAACTGCATCCCCAGTGGTGCCACTGCACTCTCTGGACTCACTGCACAGCTTCCCCAGTGGTGCCAGTGCACTCACTGGACTCACTGCAGTGCATCCCCACTGGTGCCAGTGCACTCTCTGGGCTCACTGCAGTGCATCCCCAGTGGTGCCAGTGCACTCTCTGGACTCACTGCACTGCATCCCCAGTGGTGCCAGTGCGCTCTCTGGACTCACTGCACTGCATCCCCAGTGGTGCCTGTGCAATCTCTGGACTCACTGCACTGCATCCCCAGTGGTGCCAGTGCACTCTCTGGACTCACTGCACTGCATCCCCGGTGGTGCCAGTGCAGTCTCTGGAGTAACTGCACTGCATCCCCACTGGTGCCAAAGCACTCTCTGGACTCCCAGCACCGCATCCCCAGTGGTGCCAGTGCACTCTCTGGACTCACTGCACTGCATCCCCAGTGGTGCCAGTGCACTCTCTGGACTCACTGCACTGCATCCCCAGTGGTGCCAGTGCACTCTCTGGACTCACTGCAGTGCATCCCCAGTGGTGCCACTGCACTCTCTGGACTCACTGCACTGCATCCCCAGTGGTGCCAGTACACTCACTGGACTCACTGCACTGCATCCCCAGTGGTGCCAGTGCACTCTCTGGACTCACTAAACTGCATCCCCAGTGGTGCCAGTGCACTCTCTGGACTCACTGCACTGCTTCCCCAGTGGTGCCAGTGCACTCACTGGACTGATTGCAGTGCATCCCCACTGGTGCCAGTGCACTCTCTGGACTCACTGCACTGCATCCCCAGTGGTGCCTGTGAGCTCTCTGGAGTTACAGCACTGCATTCTCAGTGGTGCCAGTGCACTCTCTGGACTCACTGCACTGCATCCCCACTGGTGCCAGTGCACTCTCTGGACTCACTGAATTGCATCCCCAGTGGTGCCAGTGCACTCTCTGGACTCACTGCACTGCATCCCCAGTGCTGCCAGTGCACTCTCTGGACTCACTGCACTGCATCCCCAGTGGTGCCACTGCACTCTCTGGACTCACTGCACTGCTTCCCCAGTGGTGCCAGTGCACTCTCAGGACTTACTGCACTGCATCACCAGTGGTGCCAGTGCACTCACTGGACTCACTGCAGTGCATCCCCAGTGGAGCCAGTGCACTCTCTGGACTCACTGCAGTGCATCCGCAGTGGTGCCATTGCACTCTCTGGACTCACTGCACTGCATCCCCAGTGGTGCCAGTGCACTCTCTGGACTCACTGCACTGCATCCCCAGTGCTGCCAGTGCACTGTCTTGAGTCACTGCACTGCATCCCCTGTGGTGCAAGAGCACTCTCTGGACTCACAGCAGTGCATCACCAGTTGTGCCAGTGCACTCTCTGGACTCACTGCACTGCATCCCCAGTGGTGCCAGTGCACTCTCTGGACTCACTGCGCTGCATCCCCAGTGGTGCTAGTGCACTGTGTGGACTCACTGTACTGCATCCCCAGTGGTGCCAGTGCAATCTCTGGACTCACTGCAGTGCATCCCCAGTGGTGCCAGTGCACTCTGTGGACTCACTGAAGTGCATTCTCAGTGGTGCCAGTGCACTCTCTGGACTCACTGCACTGCATCCCCAGTATTGCCAGTGCACTCTCTGGACTCACTGCAGTGCATCCCCAGTGGTGCCAGTGCACTCTCTGGACTCACTGCACTGCTTCCCCAGTAGTGACAGTGCACTCTTTCGAGTCACTGCAGTGCATCCCCAGTGGTGCCAGTGCACTCTCTGGACTCACTGCACTGCATCCCCACTGGTGCCAGTGCACTCTCTGGACTCACTGCAGTGCATCCCCTGTGGTGCCAGTGCGCTCTCTGGAGTCACAGCACTGCATCCCCAGTGGTGCCAGTGCAATCTCTGGACTCACTGCAGTGCATCCCCAGTGGTGCCAGTGCACTCTCTGGACTCACTGCACTGCATCCCCAGTGGTGCCAGTGCACTCTCTGGACTCACTGAACTGCATTCCCAGTGGTGCCAGTGCAATCTCTGGACTCACTGCAGTGCATCCCCAGTGGTGCCAGTGCCCTCTCTGGACTCACTGAAGTGCATTATCAGTGGTGCCAGTGCACTCTCTGGACTCACTGCACTGCATCCCCAGTAGTGACAGTGCACTCTCTGGACTCACTGCCGTGCATCCCCACTGGTGCCAGTGCACTCTCTGGACTCACTGCGCTGCATCCCCAGTGGTGCCAGTGCACTCTCTGGACTCACTGCACTGCATCGCCAATGCACTCTCTGGACTCACTGCAGGGCATCCCCGGTGGAGCCAGTGTACTCTCAGGACTCACTGCAGTGCATCCCCAGTGGTGCCAGTGCACTCTCTGGACTCACTGCACTGCATCCCCAGTGGTGCCAGTGCACTCTCTGGACTCACTGCACTGCTTCCCCAGTGGTGCCAGTGCACTCTCTGGACTCACTGCACCGCATCCGCAGTGGTGCCAGTGCACTCTCTAGAGTCACTGCGCTGCATCCCCAGTTGTGCCAGTGCACTCTCTGGACTCACTGCAGTGCATCCCCAGTGGTGCCAGTGCACTCTCTGGAGTGACTGCAGTGCATCCCCAGTGGTGCCAGTTCACTCTCTGGACTCGCGTCACTGCATCCCCAGTGGTGCCAGTGCACTCTCTGGACTCGCGTCACTGCATCCCCAGTGGTGCCAGTGCACTCTCTGGACTCACTGAAGTGCATCCCCAGTGGTGCCAGTGCACTCTCTGGACTCACTGCAGTGCATTCCCGGTGGTGCCAATGCACTCTCTGGACTCACTGCAGTGCATCCCCTGTGGTGCTAGTGCACTCTGGACTCACTGCAGTGCATCCCCAGTGGTGCCAGTGCACTCTCTGGACTCACTGCACTGCATCCCCAGTGGTGCCAGTGCACTTTCTCTGGACTCACTGTACTGCATCTCCAGTGGTGCCAGTGCACTCTCTGGACTCACCGCACTGCACCCTGAGTGGTGCCAGTGCACTCTCTGGACTCACTGCACCGCATCCCCAGTGGTGCCAGTGCACTCTCTAGAGTCACTGCGCTGCATCCCCATTGGTGCCAGTGCACTCTCTGGACTCACTGTACTGCATCCCCAGTGGTGCCAAAGCACTCTCTGGACTCCCGCCACCGCATCCCCGGTGGTTCCAGTGCACTCTCTGGACTCACTAAACTGCATCCCCAGTGGTGCCACTGCACTCTCTGGACTCACTGCACTGCTTCCACAGTGGTGCCAGTGCACTCACTGGACTCACTGCACTGCATCCCCACTGGTGCCAGTGCACTCTCTGGGCTCACTGCAGTGCATCCCCAGTGGTGCCAGTGCACTCTCTGGACTCACTGCACTGCATCCCCAGTAGTGCCAGTGCGCTCTCTGGAGTAACAGCACTGCATCCCCAGTGGTGCCAGTGCAATCTCTGGACTCACTGCACTGCATCCCCAGTGGTGCCAGTGCACTCTCTGGACTCACTGCACTGCGTCCCCGGTGGTGCCAGTGCAGTCTCTGGAGTAACTGCACTGCATCCCCACTGGTGCCAAAGCACTCTCTGGACTCCCAGCACCGCATCCCCAGTGGTGCCAGTGCACTCTCTGGACTCACTGCACTGCATCCCCAGTGGTGCCAGTGCACTCTCTGGACTCACTGCACTGCATCCCCAGTGGTGCCAGTGCACTCTCTGGACTCACTGCAGTGCATCCCCAGTGGTGCCACTGCACTCTCTGGACTCACTGCACTGCATCCCCAGTGGTGCCAGTGCACTCTCTGGACTCACTGCAGTGCATCCCCAGTGGTGCCAGTACACTCACTGGACTCACTGCACTGCATCCCCAGTGGTGCCAGTGCACTCTCTGGACTCACTAAACTGCATCACCAGTGGTGCCACTGCACTCTCTGGACTCACTGCACTGCTTCCCCAGTGGTGCCAGTACACTCACTGGACTGACTGCAGTGCATCCCCACTGGTGCCAGTGCACTCTCTGGGCTCACTGCAGTGCATCCCCAGTGGTGCCAGTGCACTCTCTGGACTCACTGCACTGCATCCCCAGTGGTGCCTGTGCGCTCTCTGGAGTCACAGCACTGCATTCTCAGTGGTGCCAGTGCACTCTCTGGACTCACTGCACTGCATCCCCAGTGGTGCCAGTGCACTCTCTGGACTCACTGCACTGCATCCCCAGTGGTGCCAGTGCACTCTCTGGACTCACTGCACTGCATCCCCAGTGGTGCCACTGCACTCTCTGGACTCACTGCACTGCTTCCCCAGTGGTGCCAGTGCACTCTCTGGACTTACTGCACTGCATCCCCAGTGGTGCCAGTGCACTCACTGGACTCACTGCTGTGCATCCCCAGTGGTGCCAGTGCACTCTCTGGAGTCACTGCACTGCATCACCAGTGGTGCCAGTGCACTCTCTGGACTCACTGCACTGCATCCCCAGTGGTGCCAGTGCACTCTCTGGACTCACTGCACTGCATCCCCAGTAGTGCTAGTGCACTCTGTGGACTCACTGCAGTGCATCCCCAGTGGTGCCAGTGCACTCTCTGGACTCACTGAAGTGCATTCTCAGTGGTGCCAGTGCACTCTCTGGACTCACTTCAGTGAATCCCCAGTGGTGCCAGTACACTCTCTGGACTCACTGCAGTGCATCCCCAGTGGTGCCAGTGCACTCTCTGGACTCACTGCAGTGCATCCCCAGTGGAGCCAGTGCACTCTCTGGAGTAACTGCACTGCATCCCCAGTGGTGCCATTGCACTCTCTGGACTCACTGCACTGCATCCCCAGTAGTGCCAGAGCACTCTCTGGACTCACTGCACTGCATCCCCAGTGGTGCCAGTGCACTCTCTGGACTCACTGCACTGCATCCCCAGTGGTGCTGGTGCACTGTGTGGACTCACTGTACTGCATCCCCAGTGGTGCCAGTGCAATCTCTGGACTCACTGCAGTGCATCCCCAGTGGTGCCAGTGCAATCTCTGGACTCACTGAAGTGCATTCTCAGTGGTGCCAGTGCACTCTCTGGACTCACTGCACTGCATCCCCAGTATTGCCAGTGCACTCTCTGGACTCACTGCAGTGCATCCCCAGTGGTGCCAGTGAAGTTTCTGGACTGACTGCACTGCTTCCCCAGTGGTGCCAGTGCGTTCTTTCGAGTCACTGCAGTGCATCCCCAGTGGTGCCAGTGCACTCTCTGGACTCACTGAAATGCATCCCCAGTAGTGACAGTGCACTCTCTGGACTCACTGCAGTGCATCCCCAGTGGGGCCAGTGCACTCTCTGGACTCACTGCGCTGCATCCCCAGTGGTGCCAGTGCACTCTCTGGACTCACTGCACTGCATCGCCAGTGCACTCTCTGGACTCACTGCAGGGCATCCCCGGTGGAGCCAGTGTACTCTCAGGACTCACTGCACTGCATCCCCAGTGCTGCCAGTGCACTCTCTTGAGTCACTGCACTGCATCCCCTGTGGTGCAAGAGCACTCTCTGGACTCACAGCAGTGCATCCCCAGTGGTGCCAGTGCACTCTCTGGACTCACTGCACTGCATCCCCAGTGGTGCCAGTGCACTCTCTGGACTCACTGCACTGCATCCCCAGTGGTGCTAGTGCACTGTGTGGACTCACTGTACTGCATCCCCAGTGGTGCCAGTGCAATCTCTGGACTCACTGCAGTGCATCCCCAGTGGTGCCAGTGCACTCTCAGGACTCACTGCACTGCATCCCCAGTGGTGCCAGTGCACTCTCTGGACTCACTGCACTGCATCCCCAGTAGTGACAGTGCACTCTCTGAACTCACTGCAGTGCATCCCCAGTGGTGCCAGTGCACTCTCTGGACTCACTGCACTGCATCCCCAGTGGTGCCAGTGCACTCTCTGGACTCACTGCACTGCATCCCCAGTGGTGCCAGTGCACTCACTGGATTCACTGCACTGCATCCCCAGTGGTGCCAGTGCACTCTCTGGACTCAGTGCACTGCATCCCCAGTGGTGCCAGTGCACTCTCTGGACTCACTGTACTGCATCCCCAGTGGTGACAGTGCACTCTCTGGACTCACTGCAGTGCATCCCCAGTGGTGCCAGTGCACTCTCTGGACTCACTGCACTGCATCCCCACTGGTGCCAGTGCACTCTCTGCACTCACTGCACTGCATAACCAGTGGTGCCAGTGCAGTCTCTGGAGTAACTGCAGTGCATCCCCACTGGTGCCAAAGCACTCTCTGGACTCACTGCAGTGCATCCCCAGTGGTGCCACTGCACTCTCTGGACTCACTGCAGTGCATCCCCATTGGTGACAGTGCACTCTCTGGACTCATTGAAGTGCATTCTCAGTGGTGCCAGTGCACTCTCTGGACTCACTGCAGTGCATCCCCAGTGGTGCCAGTACACTCACTGGACTCACTGCACTGCATCCCCAGTGGTGCCAGTGCACTCTCTGGACTCACTAAACTGCATCCCCAGTGGTGCCACTGCACTCTCTGGACTCACTGCACAGCTTCCCCAGTGGTGCCAGTGCACTCACTGGACTCACTGCAGTGCATCCCCACTGGTGCCAGTGCACTCTCTGGGCTCACTGCAGTGCATCCCCAGTGGTGCCAGTGCACTCTCTGGACTCACTGCACTGCATCCGGACTGGTGCCAGTGCGCTCTCTGGACTCACTGCACTGCATCCCCAGTGGTGCCTGTGCAATCTCTGGACTCACTGCACTGCATCCCCAGTGGTGCCAGTGCACTCTCTGGACTCACTGCACTGCATCCCCGGTGGTGCCAGTGCAGTCTCTGGAGTAACTGCACTGCATCCCCACTGGTGCCAAAGCACTCTCTGGACTCCCAGCACCGCATCTCCAGTGGTGCCAGTGCACTCTCTGGACTCACTGCACTGCATCCCCAGTGGTGCCAGTGCACTCTCTGGACTCACTGCACTGCATCCCCAGTGGTGCCAGTGCACTCTCTGGACTCACTGCAGTGCATCCCCAGTGGTGCCACTGCACTCTCTGGACTCACTGCACTGCATCCCCAGTGGTGCCAGTACACTCACTGGACTCACTGCACTGCATCCCCAGTGGTGCCAGTGCACTCTCTGGACTCACTAAACTGCATCCCCAGTGGTGCCAGTGCACTCTCTGGACTCACTGCACTGCTTCCCCAGTGGTGCCAGTGCACTCACTGGACTGATTGCAGTGCATCCCCACTGGTGCCAGTGCACTCTCTGGACTCACTGCACTGCATCCCCGGTGGTGCCTGTGAGCTCTCTGGAGTTACAGCACTGCATTCTCAGTGGTGCCAGTGCACTCTCTGGACTCACTGCACTGCATCCCCACTGGTGCCAGTGCACTCTCTGGACTCACTGAATTGCATCCCCAGTGGTGCCAGTGCACTCTCTGGACTCACTGCACTGCATCCCCAGTGCTGCCAGTGCACTCTCTGGACTCACTGCACTGCATCCCCAGTGGTGCCACTGCACTCTCTGGACTCACTGCACTGCTTCCCCAGTGGTGCCAGTGCACTCTCAGGACTTACTGCACTGCATCACCAGTGGTGCCAGTGCACTCACTGGACTCACTGCAGTGCATCCCCAGTGGTGCCAGTGCACTCTCTGGAGTCACTGCACTGCATCCCCAGTGGTGCCAGTGCACTCTCTGGACTCACTGCACTGCATCCCCAGTGGTTCCAGTGCACTCTCTGGACTCACTGCACTGCATCCCCAGTAGTGCTAGTGCACTCTGTGGACTCACTGCAGTGCATCCCCAGTGGTGCCAGTGCACTCTCTGGACTCACTGAAGTGCATTCTCAGTGGTGCCAGTGCACTCTCTGGACTCACTTCAGTGCATCCCCAGTGGTGCCAGTACACTCTCTGGACTCACTGCAGTGCATCCCCAGTGGTGCCAGTGCACTCTCTGGACTCACTGCAGTGCATCCCCAGTGGAGCCAGTGCACTCTCTGGACTCACTGCAGTGCATCCGCAGTGGTGCCATTGCACTCTCTGGACTCACTGCACTGCATCCCCAGTGGTGCCAGTGCACTCTCTGGACTCACTGCACTGCATCCCCAGTGCTGCCAGTGCACTCTCTTGAGTCACTGCACTGCATCCCCTGTGGTGCAAGAGCACTCTCTGGACTCACAGCAGTGCATCACCAGTGGTGCCAGTGCACTCTCTGGACTCACTGCACTGCATCCCCAGTGGTGCCAGTGCACTCTCTGGACTCACTGCGCTGCATCCCCAGTGGTGCTAGTGCACTGTGTGGACTCACTGTACTGCATCCCCAGTGGTGCCAGTGCACTCTCTGGACTCACTGCACTGCATCCCCAGTGGTGCCAGTGCACTCTCTGGATTCACTGCACTGCATCCCCAGTGGTGCCAGTGCACTCTCTGGACTCAGTGCACTGCATCCCCAGTGGTGCCAGTGCACTCTCTGGACTCACTGTACTGCATCCCCAGTGGTGACAGTGCACTCTCTGGACTCACTGCAGTGCATCCCCAGTGGTGCCAGTGCACTCTCTGGACTCACTGCACTGCATCCCCACTGGTGCCAGTGCACTCTCTGCACTCACTGCACTGCATAACCAGTGGTGCCAGTGCAGTCTCTGGAGTAACTGCAGTGCATCCCCACTGGTGCCAAAGCACTCTCTGGACTCACTGCAGTGCATCCCCAGTGGTGCCACTGCACTCTCTGGACTCACTGCAGTGCATCCCCATTGGTGACAGTGCACTCTCTGGACTCATTGAAGTGCATTCTCAGTGGTGCCAGTGCACTCTCTGGACTCACTGCAGTGCATCCCCAGTGGTGCCAGTACACTCACTGGACTCACTGCACTGCATCCCCAGTGGTGCCAGTGCACTCTCTGGACTCACTAAACTGCATCCCCAGTGGTGCCACTGCACTCTCTGGACTCACTGCACAGCTTCCCCAGTGGTGCCAGTGCACTCACTGGACTCACTGCACTGCATCCCCACTGGTGCCAGTGCACTCTCTGGGCTCACTGCAGTGCATCCCCAGTGGTGCCAGTGCACTCTCTGGACTCACTGCACTGCATCCGGACTGGTGCCAGTGCGCTCTCTGGACTCACTGCACTGCATCCCCAGTGGTGCCTGTGCAATCTCTGGACTCACTGCACTGCATCCCCAGTGGTGCCAGTGCACTCTCTGGACTCACTGCACTGCATCCCCGGTGGTGCCAGTGCAGTCTCTGGAGTAACTGCACTGCATCCCCACTGGTGCCAAAGCACTCTCTGGACTCCCAGCACTGCATCCCCAGTGGTGCCAGTGCACTCTCTGGACTCACTGCACTGCATCCCCAGTGGTGCCAGTGCACTCTCTGGACTCACTGCACTGCATCCCCAGTGGTGCCAGTGCACTCTCTGGACTCACTGCAGTGCATCCCCAGTGGTGCCACTGCACTCTCTGGACTCACTGCAGTGCATCCCCAGTGGTGCCAGTACACTCACTGGACTCACTGCACTGCATCCCCAGTGGTGCCAGTGCACTCTCTGGACTCACTAAACTGCATCCCCAGTGGTGCCAGTGCACTCTCTGGACTCACTGCACTGCTTCCCCAGTGGTGCCAGTGCACTCACTGGACTGATTGCAGTGCATCCCCACTGGTGCCAGTGCACTCTCTGGACTCACTGCACTGCATCCCCAGTGGTGCCTGTGAGCTCTCTGGAGTTACAGCACTGCATTCTCAGTGGTGCCAGTGCACTCTCTGGACTCACTGCACTGCATCCCCACTGGTGCCAGTGCACTCTCTGGACTCACTGAATTGCATCCCCAGTGGTGCCAGTGCACTCTCTGGACTCACTGCACTGCATCCCCAGTGCTGCCAGTGCACTCTCTGGACTCACTGCACTGCATCCCCAGTGGTGCCACTGCACTCTCTGGACTCACTGCACTGTTTCCCCAGTGGTGCCAGTGCACTCTCAGGACTTACTGCACTGCATCCCCAGTGGTGCCAGTGCACTCACTGGACTCACTGCAGTGCATCCCCAGTGGTTCCAGTGCACTCTCTGGACTCACTGCACTGCATCCCCAGTAGTGCTAGTGCACTCTGTGGACTCACTGCAGTGCATCCCCAGTGGTGCCAGTGCACTCTCTGGACTCACTGAAGTGCATTCTCAGTGGTGCCAGTGCACTCTCTGGACTCACTTCAGTGCATCCCCAGTGGTGCCAGTACACTCTCTGGACTCACTGCAGTGCATCCCCAGTGGTGCCAGTGCACTCTCTGGACTCACTGCAGTGCATCCCCAGTGGAGCCAGTGCACTCTCTGGACTCACTGCAGTGCATCCGCAGTGGTGCCATTGCACTCTCTGGACTCACTGCACTGCATCCCCAGTGGTGCCAGTGCACTCTCTGGACTCACTGCACTGCATCCCCAGTGCTGCCAGTGCACTCTCTTGAGTCACTGCACTGCATCCCCTGTGGTGCAAGAGCACTCTCTGGACTCACAGCAGTGCATCACCAGTGGTGCCAGTGCACTCTCTGGACTCACTGCACTGCATCCCCAGTGGTGCCAGTGCACTCTCTGGACTCACTGCGCTGCATCCCCAGTGGTGCTAGTGCACTGTGTGGACTCACTGTACTGCATCCCCAGTGGTGCCAGTGCAATCTCTGGACTCACTGCAGTGCATCCCCAGTGGTGCCAGTGCACTCTCTGGACTCACTGAAGTGCATTCTCAGTGGTGCCAGTGCACTCTCTGGACTCACTGCACTGCATCCCCAGTATTGCCAGTGCACTCTCTGGACTCACTGCAGTGCATCCCCAGTGGTGCCAGTGCACTCTCTGGACTCACAGCACTGCTTCCCCAGTGGTGCCAGTGCACTCTTTCGAGTCACTGCAGTGCATCCCCAGTGGTGCCAGTGCACTCTCTGGACTCACTGCACTGCATCCCCAGTGGTGCCAGTGCACTCTCTGGACTCACTGCAGTGCATCCCCAGTGGTGCCAGTGCGCTCTCTGGAGTCACAGCACTGCATCCCCAGTGGTGCCAGTGCACTCTCTGGACTCACTGCACTGCATCCCCAGTGGTGCCAGTGCACTCTCTGGACTCACTGAACTGCATCCCCAGTGGTGCCAGTGCAATCTCTGGACTCACTGCAGTGCATCCCCAGTGGTGCCAGTGCCCTCTCTGGACTCACTGAAGTGCATTATCAGTGGTGCCAGTGCACTCTCTGGACTCACTGCACTGCATCCCCAGTAGTGACAGTGCACTCTCTGGACTCACTGCCGTGCATCCCCAGTGGGGCCAGTGCACTCTCTGGACTCACTGCACTGCATCGCCAATGCACTCTCTGGACTCACTGCAGGGCATCCCCGGTGGAGCCAGTGCACTCTCAGGACTCACTTCAGTGCATCCCCAGTGGTGCCAGTGCACTCTCTGGACTCACTGCACTGCATCCCCAGTGGTGCCAGTGCACTCTCTGGACTCACTGCACTGCATCACCTGTGGTGCCAGTGCACTCTCTGGACTCACTGCACCGCATCCGCAGTGGTGCCAGTGCACTCTCTAGAGTCACTGCGCTGCATCCCCAGTTGTGCCAGTGCACTCTCTGGACTCACTGCAGTGCATCCCCAGTGGTGCCAGTGCACTCTCTGGAGTGACTGCAGTGCATCCCCTGTGGTGCTAGTGCACTCTGGACTCACTGCAGTGCATCCCCAGTGGTGCCAGTGCACTCTCTGGACTCACTGCACTGCATCCCCAGTGGTGCCAGTGCACTCTCTGGACTCACTGTACTGCATCCCCAGTGGTGCCAGTGCACTCTCTGGACTCACCGCACTGCACCCTGAGTGGTGCCAGTGCACTCTCTGGACTCACTGCACCGCATCCCCAGTGGTGCCAGTGCACTCTCTAGAGTCACTGCGCTGCATCCCCATTGGTGCCAGTGCACTCTCTGGACTCACTGTACTGCATCCCCAGTGGTGCCAAAGCACTCTCTGGGCTCCCGCCACCGCATCCCCGGTGGTTCCAGTGCACTCTCTGGACTCACTAAACTGCATCCCCAGTGGTGCCACTGCACTCTCTGGACTCACTGCACTGCTTCCCCAGTGGTGCCAGTGCACTCACTGGACTCACTGCAGTGCATCCCCACTGGTGCCAGTGCACTCTCTGGGCTCACTGCAGTGCATCCCCAGTGGTGCCAGTGCACTCTCTGGACTCACTGCACTGCATCCCCAGTGGTGCCACTGCACTCTCTGGAGTCACAGCACTGCATCCCCAGTGGTGCCAGTGCAATCTCTGGACTCACTGCACTGCATCCCCGGTGGTGCCAGTGCAGTCTCTGGAGTAACTGCACTGCATCCCCAATGGTGCCAAAGCACTCTCTGGACTCCCAGCACCGCATCCCCAGTGGTGCCAGTGCACTCTCTGGACTCACTGCACTGCATCACCAGTGGTGCCAGTGCACTCTCTGGACTCACTGCACTGCATCCCCAGTGGTGCCAGTGCACTCTCTGGACTCACTGCAGTGCATCCCCAGTGGTGCCAATGCACTCTCTGGACTCACTGCACTGCATCCCCAGTGGTGCCAGTGCACTCTCTGGACTCACTGCAGTGCATCCCCAGTGGTGCCAGTACACTCACTGGACTCACTGCACTGCATCCCCAGTGGTGCCAGTGCACTCTCTGGACTCACTAAACTGCATCACCAGTGGTGCCACTGCACTCTCTGGACTCACTGCACTGCTTCCCCAGTGGTGCCAGTGCACTCACTGGACTGACTGCAGTGCATCCCCACTGGTGCCAGTGCACTCTCTGGGCTCACTGCAGTGCATCCCCAGTGGTGCCAGTGCACTCTCTGGACTCACTGCACTGCATCCCCAGTGGTGCTTGTGCGCTCTCTGGAGTCACAGCACTGCATTCTCAGTGGTGCCAGTGCACTCTCTGGACTCACTGCACTGCATCCCCACTGGTGCCAGTGCACTCTCTGGACTCACTGAACTGCATCCCCAGTGGTGCCAGTGCACTCTCTGGACTCACTGCACTGCATCCCCAGTGGTGCCACTGCACTCTCTGGACTCACTGCACTGCTTCCCCAGTGGTGCCAGTGCACTCTCTGGACTTACTGCACTGCATCCCCAGTGGTGCCAGTGCACTCACTGGACTCACAGCAGTGCATCCCCAGTGGTGCCAGTGCACTCTCTGGAGTCACTGCACTGCATCCCCAGTGGTGCCAGTGCACTCTCTGGACTCACTGCACTGCATCCCCAGTGGTTCCAGCGCACTCTCTGGACTCACTGCACTGCATCCCCAGTAGTGCTAGTGCACTCTGTGGACTCACTGCAGTGCATCCCCAGTGGTGCCAGTACACTCTCTGGACTCACTGAAGTGCATTCTCAGTGGTGCCAGTGCACTCTCTGGACTCACTTCAGTGCATCCCCAGTGGTGCCAGTACACTCTCTGGACTCACTGCAGTGCATCCCCAGTGGTGCCAGTGCACTCTCTGGACTCACTGCAGTGCATCCCCAGTGGAGCCAGTGCACTCTCTGGACTCACTGCAGTGCATCCGCAGTGGTGCCATTGCACTCTCTGGACTCACTGCACTGCATCCCCAGTGGTGCCAGAGCACTCTCTGGACTCACTGCACTGCATCCCCAGTGGTGCCAGTGCACTCTCTGGACTCACTGCACTGCATCCCCAGTGGTGCCGGTGCACTGTGTGGACTCACTGTACTGCATCCCCAGTGGTGCCAGTGCAATCTCTGGACTCACTGCAGTGCATCCCCAGTGGTGCCAGTGCACTCTCTGGACTCACTGAAGTGCATTCTCAGTGGTGCCAGTGCACTCTCTGGACTCACTGCACTGCATCCCCAGTATTGCCAGTGCACTCTATGGACTCACTGCAGTGCATCCCCAGTGGTGCCAGTGAAGTCTCTGGACTCACTGCACTGCTTCCCCAGTGGTGCCAGTGCACTCTTTCGAGTCACTGCAGTGCATCCCCAGTGGTGCCAGTGCACTCTGGACTCACTGAAATGCATCCCCAGTAGTGACAGTGCACTCTCTGGACTCACTGCAGTGCATCCCCATTGGGGCCAGTGCACTCTCTGGACTCACTGCGCTGCATCCCCAGTGGTGCCAGTGCACTCTCTGGACTCACTGCACTGCATCGCCAGTGCACTCTCTGGACTCACTGCAGGGCATCCCCGGTGGAGCCAGTGTACTCTCAGGACTCACTGCACTGCATCCCCAGTGCTGCCAGTGCACTCTCTTGAGTCACTGCACTGCATCCCCTGTGGTGCAAGAGTACTCTCTGGACTCACAGCAGTGCATCCCCAGTGGTGCCAGTGCACTCTCTGGACTCACTGCACTGCATCCCCAGTGGTGCCAGTGCACTCTCTGGACTCACTGCACTGCATCCCCAGTGGTGCTAGTGCACTGTGTGGACTCACTGTACTGCATCCCCAGTGGTGCCAGTGCAATCTCTGGACTCACTGCAGTGCATCCCCAGTGGAGCCAGTGCACTCTCAGGACTCACTGCACTGCATCCCCAGTGGTGCCAGTGCACTCTCTGGACTCACTGCACTGCATCCCCAGTGGTGCCAGTGCACTCTCTGAACTCACTGCAGTGCATCCCCAGTGGTGCCAGTGCACTCTCTGGACTCACTGCACTGCATCCCCAGTGGTGCCAGTGCACTCTCTGGAATCACTGCACTGCATCCCCAGTGGTGCCAGTGCACTCACTGGATTCACTGCACTGCATCCCCAGTGGTGCCAGTGCACTCTCTGGACTCACTGCACTGCATCCCCAGTGGTGCCAGTGCACTCTGTGGACTCACTGTACTGCATCCCCAGTGGTGACAGTGCACTCTCTGGACTCACTGCAGTGCATCCCCAGTGGTGCCAGTGCACTCTCTGGACTCACTGCACTGCATCCCCACTGGTGCCAGTGCACTCTCTGCACTCACTGCACTGCATCCCCAGTGGTGCCAGTGCAGTCTCTGGAGTAACTGCAGTGCATCCCCACTGGTGCCAAAGCACTCTCTGGACTCACTGCAGTGCATCCCCAGTGGTGCCACTGCACTCTCTGGACTCACTGCAGTGCATCCCCATTGGTGACAGTGCACTCTCTGGACTCATTGAAGTGCATTCTCAGTGGTGCCACTGCACTCTCTGGACTCACTGCAGTGCATCCCCAGTGGTGCCAGTACACTCTCTGGACTCACTAAACTGCATCCCCAGTGGTGCCACTGCACTCTCTGGACTCACTGCACTGCTTCCCCAGTGGTGCCAGTGCACTCACTGGACTCACTGCAGTGCATCCCCACTGGTGCCAGTGCACTCTCTGGGCTCACTGCAGTGCATCCCCAGTGGTGCCAGTGCACTCTCTGGACTCACTGCACTGCATCCGGAGTGGTGCCAGTGCGCTCTCTGGACTCACTGCACTGCATCCCCAGTGGTGCTTGTGCAATCTCTGGACTCACTGCACTGCATCTCCAGTGGTGCCTGTGCACTCTCTGGACTCACTGCACTGCATCCCCGGTGGTGCCAGTGCAGTCTCTGGAGTAACTGCACTGCATCCCCACTGGTGCCAAAGCACTCTCTGGACTCCCAGCACCGCATCCCCAGTGGTGCCAGTGCACTCTCTGGACTCACTGCACTGCATCCCCAGTGGTGCTAGTGCACTCTCTGGACTCACTGCACTGCATCCCCAGTGGTGCCAGTGCACTCTCTGGACTCACTGCAGTGCATCCCCAGTGGTGCCAGTGCACTCACTGGACTCACTGCACTGCATCCCCAGTGGTGCCAGTGCACTCTCTGGACTCACTAAACTGCATCCCCAGTGGTGCCAGTGCACTCTCTGGACTCACTGCACTGCTTCCCCAGTGGTGCCAGTGCACTCACTGGACTGATTGCAGTGCATCCCCACTGGTGCCAGTGCACTCTCTGGGCTCACTGCAGTGCATCCCCAGTGGTGCCAGTGCACTCTCTGGACTCACTGCACTGCATCCCCAGTGGTGCCAGTGCGCTCTCTGGAGTCACAGCACTGCATTCTCAGTGGTGCCAGTGCACTCTCTGGACTCACTGCACTGCATCCCCAGTGGTGCCAGTGCACTCTCTGGACTCACTGAATTGCATCCCCAGTGGTGCCAGTGCACTCCCTGGACTCACTGCACTGCATCCCCAGTGCTGCCAGTGCACTCTCTGGACTCACTGCAGTGCATCCCCAGTGGTGCCACTGCACTCTCTGGACTCACTGCACTGCATCCCCAGTGGTGCCAGTGCACTCTCTGGACTCACTGCACTGCATCGCCAATGCACTCTCTGGACTCACTGCAGGGCATCCCCTGTGGAGCCAGTGCACTCTCTGGACTCACTGAAGTGCATTCTCAGTGGTGCCAGTGCACTCTCTGGACTCACTGCACTGCATCACCAGTGGTGCCAGTGCACTCTCTGGACTGACTGCACTGCTTCCCCAGTGGTGCCAGTGCACTCTTTCGAGTCACTGCAGTGCATCCCCAGTGGTGCCAGTGCACTCTCTGGACTCACTGCACTGCATCCCCAGTGGTGCCAGTGCGCTCTCTGGACTCACTGCAGTGCATTCTCAGTGGTGCCAGTGCACTCTCTGGACTCACTGCACTGCATCCCCAGTGGTGCCAGTGCACTCTCTGGACTCACTGAACTGCATCCCCAGTGGTGCCAGTGCAATCTCTGGACTCACTGCAGTGCATCCCCAGTGGTGCCAGTGCACTCTCTGGACTCACTGAAGTGCATTATCAGTGGTGCCAGTGCACTCTCTGGACTCACTGCACTGCATCCCCAGTAGTGACAGTGCACTCTCTGGACTCACTGCCGTGCATCCCCAGTGGGGCCAGTGCACTCTCTGGACTCACTGCGCTGCATCCCCAGTGGTGCCAGTGCACTCTCTGGACTCACTGCACTGCATCGCCAATGCACTCTCTGGACTCACTGCAGGGCATCCCCTGTGGAGCCAGTGTACTCTCAGGACTCACTGCAGTGCATCCCCAGTGGTGCCAGTGCACTCTCTGGACTCACTGCACTGCATCCCCAGTGGTGCCAGTGCACTCTCTGGACTCACTGCACTGCATCACCTGTGGTGCCAGTGCACTCTCTGGACTCACTGCACCGCATCCGCAGTGGTGCCAGTGCACTCTCTAGAGTCACTGCGCTGCATCCCCATTTGTGCCAGTGCACTCTCTGGACTCACTGCAGTGCATCCCCAGTGGTGCCAGTGCACTCTCTGGAGTGACTGCAGTGCATCCCCAGTGGTGCCAGTTCACTCTCTGGACTCCCGTCACTGCATCCCCAGTGGTGCCAGTGCACTCTCTGGACTCGCGTCACTGCATCCCCAGTGGTGCCAGTGCACTCTCTGGACTCAGTGCACTGCATCCCCAGTGGTGCCAGTGCACTCTCTGGACTCACTGCAGTGCATCCCCAGTGGTGCCAATGCACTCTCTGGACTCACTGAAGTGCATCCCCTGTGGTTCTAGTGCACTCTGGACTCACTGCAGTGCATCCCCAGTGGTGCCAGTGCACTCTCTGGACTCACTGCACTGCATCCCCAGTGGTGCCAGTGCACTCACTGGACTCACTGCAGTGCAACACCCCTAGTGCCAGTGCACTCTCTAGGCTCACTGCAGTGCATCCCCAGTGGTGCCAGTGCACTCTCTGGACTCACTGCTGTGCATCCCCACTGGTGCCTGTGCGCTCTCTGGAGTCACAGCACTGCATCCCCAGTGGTGCCAGTGCACTCTCTGGACTCACTGAAGTGCATTCTCAGTGGTGCCAGTGCACTCTCTGGACTCACTGCACTGCATCCCCAGTGGTGCCAGTGCACTCTCTGGACTCACTGAACTGCATCCCCAGTGGTGCCAGTGCACTCTCTGGACTCACTGCACTGCATCCCCAGTGCTGCCAGTGCACTCTCTGGACTCACTGCACTGCATCCCTAGTGGTGCCACTGCACTCTCTGGACTCACTGCACTGCTTCCCCAGTGGTGCCAGTGCACTCTCTGGACTCACTGCACTGCATCCCCAGTGGTGCCAGTACACACACTGGACTCACTGCAGTGCATCCCCACTGGTGCCAGTGCACTCTCTGGACTAACTGCACTGCATCCCCAGTGGTGCCAGTGCACTCTCTGGACTCACTGCACTGCATCCCCAGTGGTTCCAGCGCACTCTCTGGACTCACTGCACTGCATCCCCAGTGGTGCTAGTGCACTCTGGACTCACTGCAGTGCATCCCCAGTGGTGCCAGTGCACTCTCTGGACTCACTGAAGTGCATTCTCAGTGGTACCAGTGCACTCTCTGGA